>NC_143416.1:2435000-2487500 GCF_059467195.1 Physcomitrium patens | reverse complement strand
GAATGTCATTTCGTCTCTGTTGTTGGGAATCCATGCGCGCTCTGTGCGACTGGTGCCTTCCTACGAGAGTGTAGTTACGCGTCACGTCTCTGTTGTGTCTCGTTGTAGACTTTGTTTTGTATATGTGTGTATCTATCTATCTATCTATCTATCAATATATATATATATATATATATATATATATATATATATATAGTTTTTTGTGTGTGGCTTTCTTCCTCTGGTGTGCGGATGCCGGGCATTTGGAGTGCGAAAGTGTGTGTCGGAGTTGCGGTCTTGGCTTGCTTCTTCTTCGTTCGTGGGTTGTAAAATTTGTATGGTTCGGCGCGGGGTTTAGGTTATGTTCGTGAAGTCTTTGACAGCGGCGGTACAAATTAGGGTTCAGTTTGAGTTGGTGTAATAGCAGAGTGAGAGGAAGAGGGCGTATTTGCTGGTTAGGGTTCTCGGCGGCTGTTTAATTTTGGGTATCTCTTGACTGAATGTTCGTTTTTTAAAATTTTATTTATTTATTTATTTTTGTGTGTGTGTTAGATTTGTTGAGAAATGACGTGGCTAGGATTGACCTTCACAGTGTGTAGGTGGAGGGTGCATGAGGCCTAGAGTCTACGGTCTGTGCTTTGGGACATGCAGCTTAGAACTGGCACTGGAAACGGAGAGATGGCTACTCGTCGGCCCGCAGGCCTTCCCCCTGTGGTAAGAGTACGATCACGCACACAATTCTGCTGATTCTGAAGCACATTAGAAGGTTGAGGAGGATTCATGAATGCTCCTGCTGGAAAATTAAATTTGCACATGGTTAGGAAATGACAACCAAATCAAGCTCATGGTGTAGATGTACACTTTAATGTTTAGTCTTTTAGGATAAGGTGTACGTTTCGTAAGCCAGAGACACGTGAATTTAAATGATGGTCAATTTTTTTGATTATCTTTTACTTAGCTTATGTTTGAGGAATTCTGATAATTTTCTCTTGCTTGTATAAATTTCACCTCTTGGGCTCAAATTTGGCGATGTACTCCGAGCGGAATCAAATTGTGTGTATATAGTGTCTGAAGTCGGTGGTTTGGTAGAAATAATTGTCCTCTTGGATGACGAATTCAGTGCATGTTCATCATTTACGGTGCTTCTTTTAGTCTTTTGTTTTCTGAGATGCACTACATTTCTTTTGTGTTTTGCAGGGGGCACCACCATTAAGAGGCGGGTTTCCTGTGGATTATGGTCCACGAGTAGATGACAGACGTCAAGGCTTCTCATCTTCTACTTCTCGTCCTGCCCACAATGGAAGAGATGATCTCGAAGACACACCACCCTCCAGACATTTGTGGATAGGGAACGTGTCTCAAGATGCCTCAGAGGCAGCCATCAGAGACAAGTTTTCTCAATTTGGGGATGTTGACAGTGTTACAGTATACTCCTCTAGGAACTATGCTTTTGTCAACTTCAGAAATCTTGAAGACGCTGTGGAGGCGAAGACTCACCTTCAAGGCTTTGTGCTGGGGGGTATGGCCATTCGTATTGAATATGCTAAAGGGGTGAGCATAACTTTCATATCTTGATATCAAGGCTCATTTTGTGGACTGCTCACAGCTTCTTTTTATCACCTCTGACGTGGTGTTGATGAGTTACTGAGTACTTCTGCAGAATGCACGAGAGAATAATTCTCACAGAATAATTTGGTCAAACATCATATAAATCGGGTGGTTCAAATTTCATCAATAGTTGAATGGCCAAATAACGTTGTAACAAGTGAGAACTGTAGGCAGGAAAGTACAAAGTACGATGCTGATTTTGGATAGAGATTGAAAATCGTTATGTTCAGCGTATGATGAAATCTGAGCCAGCGAGAGAGCGGGGGGCTGATTCTGATTACACCAAAAATATGGAGGAACAAGTTGCAACACGAGTACGGTTTATTTTTCAACTAGCATGTGGACCCTCGTATTTTGGGTGGAAGCTAAATCATTTTTACTAGCAAGAGAGGGCCATTTTTCGATCATAATTTTTTAATTAGATAATATCGACACCTTGCAGTTATATCATGCGTAAAACATCATCTATATGCATGTGTCTTCTACCTTTTTGAGAACCAAAACTTCTCGACACAACCTGAACGAAATGGAAGAAACCGTTTACGGTTTGCCTTGAGTCTAAAGATCTGGATGTATATACTGTTTATCACTGTTATGTTTATTGATAGCTTGCTCGCCTGCAGGCTACGCAAAGCCGTCATCTTTGGGTCGGAGGGATTAGTTCGAACGTAACCAAGGAGCAGATAGAAGGGGAATTCAGGAAGTATGGAGTGCTTGAAGACTTCAAATTATTACGAGAGCGTAATTGCGCTTTTGTGGACTATGTGAGGATGGAGGATGCTGTTAGTGCAGTAGAAGCACTCAATCGGAAGCGCATTGGTGAAGAGGAGTTGCGTGTAGATTATGGACGATCCCAGCCCTCGAAAAGAGTAAGTTATATTCAATAGGAGGTGAATGTCTATGGACTTGTTTTAGTGTACGCTTCAGCACGAAGGGACTCACATACTCTACTTAGCTCTTTTTGTGCTGTTTTTGATTATTAGGTTGCGTGGTTGAATTGTTTCTTGCATCGTAATCTATTGATTCTTATTTCATTGTTTACGTTACCATTATTAATTTTTTCTCTTAAGAACTTTCTAGTTTTCTAAGTGTAGTATAAGCACTTGTTTGTTTTTGGTTTTCTGCCGATTCTTTTGGGCTTGTTGTATGAGTCGTTTAGTCGTTACTGCGTTGCTTTTTCGTTCATTACTCTGATCGATTTGTGGAGCAGGATTCACGGGGAGAACAAAGAGGCTCGCAAGATGGTTACAGTACGCAACATGGATCGCAGGTTTGTAAGGATACTCTAAAATCCTTAATTCAGTAAAGAGTCACACACACACGCACAAGCGCCATAAACACACCCTCCTCCCCCTGTGCAACCAAAGTAAAAAGTGCTATGCATTCTTACTATAAACATCAGTTTTCCTGTGATACCTGAAGTTCAATTTTTTGCAGGGAGGTGCGGGAAATGGGGTGGAAGGGCGCGTTAAAGCGGATAAAGATGGAGGTCCTAGTGAAATCCTATGGGTAGGATTTCCCCTGCCTTCGAAAGTTGACGAGGATGGATTACGAAGGGCTTTCATGCCATATGGTGAGGTTGAACGCGTGAAGACCTTTCCAGGGCGTACGTATGCATTTGTCCAGTTTCAAAAGGTTGAAGAGGCTACGCGTGCAAAGAATGCGTTGGATGGGAAACTTTTTGATGATCCTCGTGTGCACATTCGATACTCAAAGAGCGAGATTGGTCCCATAGATAGTCCACGGGATGGCCCTCCGTCACGAATGGTAGATCGACAAGGTTTCTCCACAGAGGCCATTGGAGGGTCGAGGGGAATTCCTTCAGCAGGAAGTGATAGGTTTGGTAGCCCTGGCAGGGCTTCTGCCAACTCTAATGCGCGCTTGGGTGGTGGTCTCAGGCCAGAGTATCGGCCCAACGCTCTTATGGCTGGCCTTGTAGACCGTGGGAGTTCCAGGGAGCCTGACATTGGGCCTGGAATGGGTCGTGCATCTCACAGAAATGTGAGCCATGTAGACGATATGGAGTACTCAAGGGGTATTAGGCCTGACAGCCGTTCGTCTTATGATGATGCGTGGGACTTGCCGGATGCAGATATTGTGCCCAGGGATTCTAAACGGCTGCGTGTTTATTCCGGAGGTGGAGCCGATTCTCCTGGATTCGATCCTTGGTATGAACAGCGTCCGCAACAAAGTTCTGATAGTGGAGCTTACATGGGCACCGGAGTTTCTAGTACTTATGAACCTCTCCGCTTACCAGCTACACCAGATTATAATCTTGGATTGGGAGGCAGATCCCGAGCAGGGCTTTCAGGTCCCGAGAGCAATATCGCTATGCCTATTGGAACCAGGTCAGGTGTTGGTGGGCATGTACCTCCTCCTAATTCTTTAGTGTTACCGATATCTTCTACGTATGGAAAGCATAACGTGGAGGACGTCAAAGGACCAGAAGGATGGCAATGGCACGGAACGATAGCCAAAGGTGGCACGCCTGTATGCCGCGCTCGATGCTTGCCAGTTGGCAAGGGTATTGATGCAACTGTGTGAGTTTTTATTTCAACTTTCATATTGTCTTCTATCCAAGCTGTGTTTATTATTCCAAGTCTTTCCACCTTTATCCCGCTTTTTCCGAATGTTCCATCGTACATTCCCATGATGTGTCCTTCGGTTGTTGAATGAAACGTAAAGTGATGAGTTTTTATCAAACATACGATCTTATTTTGAGGATAGTAACTTGACCATTGACATTCAGATTGTGGTGTGCAACAGTCCAGATGTTGTGAATTGTACGGCGCGCACAGACCTTGATATGCTCGCGAAACATGTTTATCAGGCTGGAGGGTTTGGTGTGGTATTTTTTGTGCCTGAAGGCGATCCTGATGTCCCACCATATCAGGACTTCATGCATTATCTTGGGGAGAAACACCGTGCAGGCGTTGCCAAGTTGGCTGATGGTACAACTCTTTTCCTTGTTCCTCCATCTGAATTTTCAGAGAAGGTATTAAAGGTCCCTGGGGATAATTGCCTGTTTGGGGTCGTGCTGAAGTTTCAACAACCAGGGCCAGCACCGGTAGTAAATTATAACCCACCTGCACAGCAGCAACAGCAGGTTCCTTCTTTAGGACAGCATCCTCCTTATTCACAACAACAATTACCCTCTCAACACACACCGATCTCCCAGTCGCAATATCCACAAAACCAGGCACCCCCGCAGCATGTACCCGGAATTCAGGAACCTGCTCCGTATCAAGGCTTTCAGCATTCTCTCCCTCACGATGGCCAACCTGCACAAACCGGAAAACCCACCTCTGTCGGTTTGAGTGATGGTCTTCCGAGTTCTGTTTCAAACCCCAACTCAAACAGTACTTCGATGTTGACGCAATCTCAGTTAGCAAATATTGCCGGTTTGCCGGGCGTATTGACCCCTGAGCTTATTGCATCTCTTACGGCTTTGCTGCCTAAAACGAACATGAGTCAGGTTTCCTCAAGTGCCGACTCAAATTTGGTGCCTCCTCTTGTCTCGAAGGGATCGAAGACATTTACTTCTAGTCCTGGTTTGCCAGTGGGGGGCGCACCAGCGCTAGGGGGCACTCATCAAAATGACGTGAGGCCCGTATTTAGACCGTCTCAGAACAATCCTCCAACAGAACCGGCACAGGGTTGGCAACAGCAGCAAAATCAGCAAGATCGATCTCAAATTGGAGTTTCTAATTTCCATCTTCAAGCTGCGGATCAAAACTCCATGTATACATCTCAACCACCTCAGCAACCGCACAATCTTCAGCCAAATCCGTCTCAGCAGCTTCAGCTTCAACAGGCTCTACAGCAACCACCGCATCAAAACACTCAACTTCAAGGTCAGCCCTCTCACATGGCAGGACCACCTCTCTCGGGACAAGGTTCTAGCTTTCCGGGTCCTCCAACACATCCGCAAGGATATTCTGCTCCTGGTGTGCAACAATTTCCACCACTTCCTCAAATGCCTAGACCACCACAACAACCGATGGGCGGTCCTCAACAGCACATGGGAGCCCCACCGCAGCTTCCTAGTGATCAATTAGCTCAACTAACAGCTCTGCTCACTCAGCGGCACCAGCAGCCTTCGCAGCAACAGGCTGCTTCACAACTTTTGCAGCAGCATTTTCAGCAGAATACTACTTCTCAATCAAGTGGCCTAGCTACTGCTGTGTCCCAACCCCAACAAGGTTTGGGCCCTCAGTCTCAGTCTCAACAGCAGCAACATCAACCTCCCCTGGGGCCTCCTTCTCAACAGCCCCAACCTCCAAATTATTCCCAATACTCGCAGTCCCCTTGGGGACAGGGCTCTGCTCCACCATCCTCAGGTCATGGAAACTCACAACTGTCCTCTCTCGTGCCCCAACTACAGCAGCAGCAAAACTCTTCAAATGTCCAATCTGGAAGTTGGGAAGGTTCTTTATCTCAGGCAAGTGCTGGCGCAGAGCTACAGGCCTCATCCCAGAATCAGGGTGGTAGTGAAGCAGACGCTCAAACTAAGCGATTTCAGGCAACAGTACAGCTAGCTGCTGCCCTTTTGCAGCAGATGCAGCAACAACAAGGAAAACCTTCAGGAGGTCAAGAACAGCGTTGATTATTTGCTTGAGTGCTCTGCTGCAGGTAATTTCTGCTCTTCTTTCAACTTGGTATGCTGTGGTCGTTTTGCAATCCTTTGCCTATGACTTAAATACCGACAATCTTGCTCAGTACTACCTACTGGTTTTGTTGGTATGTGTAACATAAGTCTTGATTCAACCTTCGCAAAATTCCTTCGATCACGTCAGTGCGTCCTACTTCACATGGGCATAGCCAACATTCACTTAGTCGGTCAACTTGAGATGCACATCGCTTGATGGATCCTTCAGTAACGTACATCCTGGGTGTAAGAACCTGCAATAGACACTTGGCTACACCGCCTGTTTGATCCTTCAGCCCGCTCGTAATGTCAATTCACAGCATAGTGGACTAATCTAAGAAGGGTAGCCTGCATGGCCATTTTGCTGACGATTTAGATGATATTTAAGGAAGTTTCATTTTCGGATATAACCGTACGATTAAATCTTAATCTGATCGGAATACCTCTCCATTACACACCCTAAACCCATAAAATCCCTCACCACTCTTTCATTTCCGAGGCCATATATCTCAGAGCCTAGGTGGTAGTGTCATCATCTGATTGACTTAATATTACTGCGGACATGGAACATTGTCACGGGGAGTGCATTTTGTACTTCATGTTTCAATTTCCCTCAATCCCCGGAAAGTTTGCCATGCAAGAGCCACTTGGGGTACCTAACCACCGCTTTGAATCCGCAGCCGACCCCCACACAAAGCATTTTCTAGTATCATCTTTGTCGTGTCTGAGTCGAGATAAGAGCAGAGACATGAGTGTCTGGATGGAGCTGGAATGACTGTTGCAGGTACATCCTTTAAGAGAAAAAGTATTTGATGTCCCCTCGGAATAATGGTGGTATGCCAGTGTGTAACGGGAGTGATTTTCTCTACTCGTCAATTGAATTAAGCATGGGTATCTGGTGATTCGGATGTCGTCACTAAGTAGCTTACACATGCGCAGCATCCTCGTTGATTGAAGAAGTGGAGTGTCCCAGTCCATTTCCATTCGAGACGGTTTGTCTCATATTGGCGCACGAGTTCGAAGATAATTTGTGTCGGCCTTAGCATTATCATTCTGGGACCCCGTACATGATCGCTTTCTCGTATTCTTTCTGCAGTTCCACCCGAAGTGCCCATAATCATGCACAATCTATGGACGGCTCTCACTTACCGAACATGGCGGCCTTATTGCAGAGACTCACGAGGCTGGAGGTTGTGTTTTTGGAATGACATTTTGTAGGTGTACTTGGTAAGACGCGTTGGAATGACATTGTGGTCACAGTAGCTACATCAGGTACATCATTGTGAACTGTTTCCATACATGTCGCGACTCATACAGCGATTTCTACAGTAATACCCAGCAACACTCATCAAACGTGAACCTGAAGTGTGAACAATGTTTGTTGCCAATGACAAAATCCATCAGACAACAATTTGCAGGAGATGATGTACATTCACAAGTTCTCGTGATGAGTATTGCTGGTGGGATTTGGCCGATCAATTAAGGATCTACAATACGCACTGAGGATTAAAACCCAGGCGGTAGTTCTGATCACCGTTTGGTTCTTTTTATTTTATTTGTTCGTGTTGCCTCCATTCTGACAGTTTGTCCTCACCTAGCTAGTAATGTTCAAATCTTAGCAGTTATGCAGTATTGTAGAGATTTTAAATTTCACTCCAGTAAGCATTAGAGCTGCAGCACGAGGACTTAATTTCACAGCAAAATTTAGCATTTTCCGCAGCACCTTTCCTTGAGTTTTTTCCCTTCAAATCGTCAAGTAAACCTTTAGGTTGATGCTACACCCTCATCTTATGCATTTTGTGTTGTCAAATTTTATTACATCAGTTTATGTGATAGGTCACCCCAGCTGAAACCATGGTTTGATATGAGAAATGAAAATTCATTTTGCTTAAACCCTTTCTGTTGCTAATGTTTTAACGAGGATTATAATCTGTGCAATGATCTGCGTCTCTGGTGACTTTGAATAACGAAAGCGTATATCTTAAGGAGATAAGAACATTGAACGAGTTGGAATATATGATGTTGAGACTTTTTCATGCATAATTCTTTATTAGTAGGGTTTACACTCAACAAAAGTTGCAAAAAGAAATGAATAAATTTGTGTTCCTTTTTACTAATAATACGTTATTCACGTTTAGTGAACAACATAAAGATTGCCACATCAGAAATTTAAAGAAGATGTTAGTGCAGATATTAACAACTTCAAAATCTACGTTATTAGTGCAGTTTGTCTTGGATGAATACTTTTGATCAATGAATTTCAGAATTTATATATTTTATCAAATCTAAATTTAAAATTATCACATGAAAATCAAAGCAGATGAATACATAGAACCCACACTGTAGGAATTTCATTTTGTAAACGTTTCTCAAGGTTCCTATAGTTTATACATAACAAAGGTTGAGAATTTGTACAATAAATTTAAGAATACACAATTGATGTATTTATGTTTACATCTTATTCACATTCCAAGTTTTTTTGGATTGCTCTATTAATATTAAATGAAGATGGGAATGAAATAGGTCATAACTCAAACCTCATTAAATCTTTGATGTGGTTGATCACCAATAGCCAAAGTTAGGCTTAAAAATAAAGTGAATAATAAAGTATAAAATTTAGCTGATAGAATAATCAAACAACCAAATTTGCTATGTAACAATTGAGTAACAATATTATGCATATCGCTTATATAAAATAGCTGGGGGGATAAACCAATAAGATAAATCAAAGGAAACAAAAACCATCTCTAATTGGCTACATATCTCATTGTTTTATCATAAGTGAAGAAAAAATGAAGCAATAGCTCAACTTTTGATCAATCAGAGATCAAAATCTGCATGATGCTGCTGCAAATCGCCAAGAGTAGCATTGCAAGATTACTAAGTGTGGAGCTTGGAAGCTCCCAATTGTAATTTTTAGTAAATATTTTTTGTGGCCAACTAGACAAGTTTCCACTAGTGATTTTATAAAGATAACAGCTCATGAAATTATATACACAATTATATAATTAACACCCCCAAAAATATAAAATTCATTCTTAAAATATTAAAAAATTAAAAAATTAATTAGAAATGGATAACTAATTGTGACAATTGTGATAACTGAAATCATCGTCTTGAAGAAGAGAACGCTAAAGCCTTGTGTCTCCGCGGTGTGAACAGAGCCGCAGCCTCGACGCAATTATTACCTTTATCGCCGTTATCGTTAGCACCGTCGCCGTCGTCATCACCGTTGTCAGGAACAAGGTCGACACAGTCGTCGTTGAAGCGCAATCAGTCATGGAGAGCAGGAGCTCCAGTTTTCTGTACAATTCCATGGCGCTGCTGATTGTGTCGTCTGTTAAGCTCGTATTAGCACTTGACGAGTTTGTTTGTTTGTGTTTTTGCTTTTTTGTTTTTCCCTGGCCACAATTCTGCTGCTGCGAAATTGACATTGTCTTTGGCCGGAGAGCGTGAAGAATGGTTTGATGCTCTGTTGTTGTCGTCGTCTTCGTCGATCGCTTGTAGCTCTGTTGCCGAGAGTGCAGGCGTTCCTCATCGTCTCCGATGGAGGCGACCAGGAAATCTCCGAGGAAGACCGCGAGGAAGGCGTCTGCTCTCGAGACGGTCGGCGTGGAACATGAATTGGAGGTCACGGAGATGAGGAAGGGGGTTAAGAGTAGAAAGAAGAAGAGAGGGAGAGGGAACAGCTCCTGTGACGATGACGATGACGTGAAGATCAGTAGTTTGATGGCAACCAAACGGAAGAGAAAGCCTTCGGAAGATGATAGAGCTGACGAGGAGGAGAATATGACGCCACCGTCGAAAAAAAAGGGGAAGGGTTCTGTGCACGAGAGCAAAAGTGAGAGTGATCACGTGGATGCTGGTGTATTCACTGCTGGTGATGGATTAGGTTTTGCTACTCAAGTTGTCGAGACAGATGTCGGAGTTAAAATGATCGAGGAGGAATTAGAGGACAGACAGCTTTCAATCGATGATGACTTGCCCTTGACGCAGCTCTCTAGTTTTCGAGCGCAAGAGACAGATGAAGGAGATGCATTGGAAGTGCAAGAGCAAGAACGACATTCTAAACCCCGGGTGATTGTATGTTCCTTGATTATTTATTCAAAGTTTCGCTTGTCTCTGAAACTCTGAGCAACGAAGGAATATTTGTTTTTATCGGTGCTGCAGCTCCAGATTATTTTCGCCGAGGATGTGTGCTTGGCAAGTTATTATTAAAACTTTGATCAACTTTTTGTGAACATGTGCAGGCAGCTTCTTCTCTACCTATCGTATTTGGCGAGAAAGTCAACAGAACGAAGGTAGACAACTTTGTTTGATAAAATTTGCCTTACGGAAGATATGTAGGCCCATGTTCCCGGTGATCTCCTTTTAAGGCGATTTCTGATCAGTCGATTTTGTCGTCGTATTGTAACGTGCACATATGCATTTCAGGCTAAGGATTTTTTTGGGGATTTTCTTTTGTTTTGTACGGACCGCTGTTACCAAGGCAGACACACAAGTCAGACGTCGATAGAAGATGACAATTGCCCACAAATCTGTGTGACATGAGCTAGGTGCTGTTGGAGTGCGAGGGAGATGCGCTTGATTTAAGCGGGGATATGGGTGCAGTTGGGCGCTTCACTGTAAATCGACCCGATGATGAGCTTCTGTTGGATTTGAAAGGTTCTTTTTGAACGGTGGCCTTTTAGCATACATAAAGTATATTCATCAGGGCTTCAGCATCTAATAGTAGTGCTGAAAGAGCTTGTTTAAGATGAGGGAGGTCTTCAATTGGTTTTTCCTTGGAGGTATCTGAGCATTGATTACGATGGTTAGTGTTTTCCCATGTGTATTACACTCCTCCGTTTTGACGGAGCTCCTAGAACCTTGCTGCGCAGGTGTTGTTTACAAGACAACAATTGTTCCCTCCAACACATATTTTGTGGTAAGACTCTTTCATCAGAGTTGCTTGCAGTTTTCAAACTTCTCCTTCTCTAGTGACTTGCTTAATGCTTTTCACCACTGTTTAATTCTTTTAACTACTGTTTTCCTCTATTTTCTGATGAGAACAATGGTGAATGACAGGTGAACGTGGGACAGATGGAGGCAAAGGTAGTTTTGCCGCCTGCCAGCATATCTCGATTTTTTTTCATACTGCTTTTCTTAGGCCTCCTTTTGTCGCGTTACCATCATAAGAACCGATGTAAATTCCCGTGTGAAGGCAATTTTTAGTGTTCTTGGGTTGTATTTTGCACTGCTCGCTCGAATACCGTTTATTCTTGAAACTAATATTTGAGAGATCAATATTTCAAACGTTTTCCTGCGCTCCTGATTATCATGCGACTCTGATTTTCGTTTACTCTTCTGAATATGCTTATGCAATCCTTATAGAAAATACCCTTTATTGTCCTAATGCAGGACCTAAGTCTTTCATTAGCTTTGTCTCATTATCTCATTTTTTTGTTCATCCCATGGCTATGCTAGGTGGAATCCATCATGACCGATTTTATGCAGTTGCGAGCTGATACGAGTTGGAATGAGAACGAAACTATGGTTGAGGGTTAGTGGTCCACCCCGTTTGAGTATAGTGTGTACTGCAGCTTTCTTGGCAATAAAGACAAGTTTATTATTGTTCCTAATCGCAAAGCATGAAGTCTTGGGCCATACCCACACTTTTTCCATCAAGCTTATTTCAAATCAACTGAAGCAGAACAGCTTGTCCCGTAAGTCTAACAGGACGTAGTAAGAATGCATGATTTATTCATTATCTAGGGGCCTGTTCATCAGACTTCTAACAGGCCCCTAGATATCGAGTGACTTACGAGGATTTTTTAGTGGTCTAAAATTTACTCATTGTGTACACTGCAGGAACTTTGAAAGACTTTGCATTTGAATCCGATGAAGAAGGCGAACGGCCTGCAGTTGATGGCGATGACATGCCTTCCATTGCCGAAGAAGTTAAACATGAAGAGGGTGCTGCTGCTGCTGACAAACTAGCAAAGAAGAAAAAACCATCTGTTAAGGTCCTGGCACATGCTCGATTGTTGAAATTGTATATGAACGCACAAATGTTCTTGAAACATGTACATAGAACTAGGAGTTGTATTATGTAGTAGCTAGATTGATGTTGAAGCTGGATGAGACTATGGCATGCTTGTTCACGCTGCAATTTTAACAGACTAGCGGTAAAGTGCCTGTGAGGAAAGCAGCGGCAGTTAAATCAAAAGTTGGAAAAGGAAAAACCAGTGCAAAGGTGAGAAATGGAACTAGACGAAGCCCGTGTTAAAGATCTTGGCCGTGCAATTAATACGTCATAGTTGCAAACTTTTTCGACAGAATGTGTAGTTGCACGTATATAGTTGCCATCGGCAGTTAAAAGTGAACTAATTATCCTGTCGTCAGCACCTAAACTTGGGGTATTTTTGTATTTTACAGGGTGGAGTGGGAAGAAAACCTAGTGTTAAAAAGGCCATAAAGGCAAGTATTGGGAAAAAATGAAAGCAAGTGCAGTGTGTGTACTGTATTGGGGCACTGCCGAGTAGGTATGTGTCTGTGCCAGGCTGTAACATCTCTCTTGTTAATTGTACCCTACAAATGCTTACATATTCACTGTTCCAGTAGTCAATTTATTTACATTCTAGTTTGTATCCTTAATTATGTACAAAAATCTGTCTCACACTGCTGCTTCATATATGTTAAATATATGAATCGAATAAAGTTCTCCTTTGCTTAGTCTGCTGCATCATAATGATGGTAATTTTTTGGCATCCAATCACAACACCTCAAAATGAACATCCTAAAACTACTCTCACCTTTTTTGGATGTTTATTGGATGCTGTGTTCTATGACATGCGATATTTGCTGTTGTAGCTCAGATAAAATTAAAATAATGTCAATATTAAACTTAAATAACTTTCATATGTCATTAATCCTATATATATTATATATGAGCAATATTAGTACTTAATAAATATTCCCATGTTAGTGGTAAGCATCAAATCTGTAATATTATTAGGATCTCTTAAGGCCACTAGTTAGCTTGCACAAGGTTGAATAATAAATTATGAACATAATTAAAGATTTATAATGATTTAGTTTTTTTTTTTTTTTTTTTTTTTTTTAAATCATAATGTGTATTTATGTATGGAGGTATTACTATTCTAGTATTTATTACCTATTATAACTCTATAATATTACGTAATAATTTTAAGATCATCCATAGTATACTAATTGTAAGATAAGAATACTTTTTTATTATAGTTTATTTCTATATAAGAATCAAATTACTTAGTTGTTAGTAAGACTATTTATCAATTTATAATTATGTAAATATTGTCAATATTGAAATTCTAACACAAACAATGATATGTGATTTTTGAAGAAATTTTGGAAAAATAATAGAAATAGACGATAAAGAACAAATGTCTTATATTATTTGTAAGAACTTTTGATAATTTCTACTCCTAAATTATTATTACTTTTTGACACATTGTGAATATTTTTTATATACTTATATTTATAATTTTAAAAACTGTTTAGTTATTTTATTTGGTATCTTCTAAAGAATTATATATTTAGATTGAATAGAATTAAACTCTTATTTATTACTGCATTGAAAAATATGTAATTTTTTTTTATAAATCTTTGATAATATAAATTTAAGTGTTTATTTTATATAATGTTGTATTTTAGTTTTCTAAGTATTAATAATTCAGTTATAAATTAATTTATTCAATAATCATAAAGACCATCATTATTTTTCATAAAAGTTTTATTTGAATTAAAAAACATAGATCTTTTATATATTAATATTTCCAAATTAAATATATAATCCCAAATTGAATTATAATGATCTTATTATGACACATTTTTTTAAAATTAGTGTTTGATTTTTTTTAATTGTAATGAAACTTATATTTAAATATAAATTTGATCAATTAGTTTCTAATTTAGATAATTGATACAAATACTTATATATATATTATATATTATATTATTAAAAAAATAAAGACTTGTTGATTTTAATTATTAAATATATATTCAAATATATTAATATATTCATATTAAAATCATTTACTATAATCATATAGTTGCTAAATTAATTGCAATAAAATTAATCTTAATTAAATAAAGAATAAGTTATAAATTGCTACTTGCACTTCAATTTTAATTTTTATTATAAATATTTACTTGTATAAAATTATTTTTACGATAGAAGCACATATAAAAATCTTGGTATAGATATAGAAATAAAATCTTATAATTCTATGAATTTTTGTATATTTATAATTTATTCATAATTTTACAAATTATTCAAAATTTTTAATGATTCATTTATAAAAATAATTTTATAAATATATACAACTTGATTTTAAATCTTAATGATTATTAAATTATTTTTTTATAATTTCATGCTTCAACATTACTTTTTGCTAATCCATTGTGTGTCAAGGACAAGACTCAAAGAAGATAAACAAGTGAAAAATAAATCAAAGAAAGATTACAACTAGAAATAAAAAAAATATATTCAATTAAAAATTGAAATAACTATTGCCAAAGGCTAACAAACTAGAAACTCTTGAAATTAGACTATAAGCAAGAAAAGAGTAAAAAAAGCTTCACTCTTGCTTCTATATATACTATCTATCTAAGAGCTATGTGGCAACATTCTATAGGACCTCTAATATGTATCCAATTTATAAGACACATGTCTTAACTTGCAAGACAAGTTTCCTATAAATGCACCATATCATTAACTTATACTCCAAGCTACTAATACATGTGATACATAGCTAACTTGTTGTCCAGGACAAGAACTCGATGAAAAAGTAATTTAGACAAGTGAGCCTTCACTCAAAGAAAGGTAACAAAATATAAATAAACAAGTAAGTATATTGAAAGAGAAACTAGAATGGCTATTGCCAAAAGACAAGAAAACTAGATATCTTTGAAACTAGATTGGAAGCAAGAAAGGAGTTGATAAGAGTGAAAAAAGCTTCACTCTTGTCTCTATATATACTATCTAACTAGTGGCTACGTGGTGACGTTCTATAGGACTTCTAATATGTGTTGACTTTGTAGGACACATGCCTTGACTTACAAGGTAAGTTTTTCTACGTGTGGGCCACATAGTTAGCTTGGTCTTCAAGCTAACAACATGTGTGGCACATGGCCAACTTGTTGACCACGTTTCTAATCCAAAAAGTCAATTAAAGACACCTATAAAATAAAAATAGTATCTATGAAGCTTCTAGGAAGCTTCCATATCAAATACTATAGAATTAACTTACTTTTACCTACTTTTACTTACTTCTACCTATTTGTATATGTAATTATTGACTTACATGAGTATGTCTGTGACACTGGTTGGCCAAGTTTTTAACCTATTAATTACTTATAGATATGTATATAGGAGAAACCATGTCTATAAAGCTTTTAGGAAGTTTTTTTATAAGATATTATTATATTAATTTACTTTTATATATTTCTACCTATTCATATTATCTAAGTAACTATAGATATATTTTTGGCATTATCTCCTCTTCTAGGAACAAGTTCCACAAAGAGTGGTAATCACATCTTGAAGAAGTCTAAGATGTGACAAATTGTATTTATCACATATTTTGATTGTTATTTCTTTTGAAAGTAGTTGATAAGACCTCTCAATCACCAATAATGTTTTATTTTAAGGTGGAAAGACCACCCTATTATTTGATTATTATTCAAGCCTTTATAACTTTCTTCAAATAAAATATTTGTAATACCATTATGAGTCATTTTTACATCTAATAAAATCACCAAATATTAGAAGTCTCTTCCAAATTTGTGATAAAAAATGCATTATATTTCACCATCTATTAAAAAATAAACATATCCTTCTTGAAGGTCTTCATTTCAATTACATCATCTCGAAGGTTGTGATAATAACAATGTTTTGTCTACTAAGTCAGCAAATGATGGCTCTTAAGTTGAATCTATTGATTGTTGATTCTCTATCTTCTTTATGCCACAAATACATAGAAATTATAAACAAAGATAGAAGGTTGAATGCAATCTTTTCTAAACTATAGTTCTTTTCTAGCAAAGATTTACTATCCTTTATTTTGGTTTTGATAGGTATTGTTAATGGAAAGTATCAATCTTTTTTGCTGTATTTGCAAGTTTCTTTGCTAGCTTCTATGTGTATTCACTAATATCATATCTATGCTAATGACTAAGATATTCCAACATATTTTGGTGTTGCCTTGAATGTGAGACTTCTTCTACTTCAAATTCTTTATTATTATCCACTTCAATAAGAAGAGGTGGTATTTTTCTTCTTTCTAAGATATTCTTTATCTTATATGGCTCAAGAAAAGACATGTGGAATATAAGATGGATCTTTATAGGCTTCAATAGATATAATTGATAGGTAACAAGATTGATTTGTTCATAAATAAAAAAATGATCCAAGCTTATAATAATCTAACTTGTCACAAGAGCAGCTAGTCTTAATATTATGACAAAGTGCAAAAATAAATGTTTTCTTTAATGCTTCAAAAGATACAACAACTTCTTTGCTTAACTCAAGTTTTTTTTTTTTTTTTTTTTTTTTTTTTTTTTTTTTTCATATGTCAAGCATATAAAAAAAACCATAATTTTAAAAAAAATTCTTGATAAAGATTTTATAATAATTAACAAATCTTTAAAAATATTATACATCATTGATTTTTTTTGAGATCTTTCAATATATGATAATCTAAACCTTCTTAGCATCCATCATAAGGCCATCATCTAAAATGATGTATTTCAAAAAATCAATTTGAACAGTATAAAATATATACTTTTCCATCTTTATATATAATCCTACATCTCTTAGTTTTTGTAACACATGACAAATATGAAGTTCATATTCTTTAATGTTTTTAAAATAGATTAAGATATTAGCTAGATAATAAACAATAAAGTCATCAAGAAATTCACAAAAGACATCATTTTTTAGATGTTGAAAAGCAATTGGTGCATTTGTCAGTCCAAACTACATAACATTATATTTGAAATATCCATACTTAATTCAAGTCATTATTTATTTATTTATTTATTTTTTATGTATATCAAATTTTAGGCTCTTTATAGATCTATTTTTATAAATATTTTTCCTTGATTGAATTGGTCAAGAAGTCTTGAAATGAGAAAAAAATTATATTTATTTTTGATTATGAACTTGTTAAGTCTTTGGTAGCTTATATATATCTATAAAGATGCATTGTTTTTCATTACAAATAAGATATGAGCTTTTTTTAGAGATTTTGAATGGCATATGAAGTTCTTAGCCTAATTCTTCTTAATATATTCTTTTAATGTAGCCAATTCATTCTATGATAAGCTGTAAATTAATCCGAATGGAGTTTGAGCTCCTTCTGAAGATCAATTGAACAATTATAGGATCAATGATCTAGAAGAATATTTGCATTTTTTTTTTCAAAAACATCCTAGAAATTTTGATATTGATTAAGAATACTATTTGATATCTTTTCACCATATAAAATAGGCCTGACATATATAGCAAAAAATGATCATTCTTTTAGTGTATGCATGAAAGCTCTTGCACCTATTAGTAGTAATTTGGATTTATTAAACTTATGTATTTTTACTTGACTAACAAAATTTTGGATTAAATTACAAGAAAAGTCAAAATTACAAGAAATTTAATTTATTTGAGGATTATATTTTTTTAACTATGATAATCCTAAAATAATTGAATTGAAGGAAGATCTTATTATATTAAATATTACTATGCTATTATTATCTTTAATTCCTCATAGATGATATCTTCAAAAGATATTTATTGATCATTCATGACTTTTATGTATACAAGTTTAGTTTTTTTAATTAAAGCTATTTTTTGTTTTTTGATAAAGTCTTTGTCTATAAAACAAGTTAAGATTCTTGAATCTAATAAAATAAAGACTTTATGATTTTTAGGTCTTAAGTACACATCCATTGTAAAATAGGGTGAAGATTTTGAAAAGAACATAGGATCTTTACTAGATATTGCACATGATTCCAACAACATGGCTCCTATTATAGCTGAAAAAACTTGTTTTTTGTCACATTATCTTTTCTATCACCTATGCTCTTTATTTTATAATTGTATTATTTCTTTGGATAATATTGAGCAATGTGCTTAGCTTCTCCTTAATATAAGTACAAATCCTCTCAACAACATCAAGTCTTTTCTTACTCAATGAGAGGTTTAAAATGCACCATATCAATTTGCATTGGTTTTGGCTTTAATAAATAAGTTTATGATTTTCTCAAAAATAATTGATAAGAGCTTTGTTATTTGGGTCCATATTACAAGTAAGGTTTTGGAATTTAGCAGTATATATCATGGCTAATTGTGATCTTTGTTATAAAAATAAAAACTTAATTTCTATTATTTTTTTCAATCACTTTCTCTAAATGTGATTGTAAACACTTTTAAGAATTAAATCAAACCATAAAAGAGTCTTTAATCCTTTTCCATCAAAGGTACAAATCAAGAGAGAACACTTTGAGATAGAAGTGTGTTTATGAATCTAACTTGAATAAATCAATTAGGATATTGGAAGGGATGCAATCTTAGATAGAACTTGACATGTTATAGAAATCCTTGAAATTTTGATTATGTTCCATTAAACTTCTTGTATATATTAATCCTTGCTTCTATTATGTTTATTAAAGCAAGACTTATTAGATTTGGTTGTGAGATCAATTTACTTGCTTCCCTTAACTACACAACTTTTTGATATTTTCTTTAGGCATAGGAATAGTGCTTTTGTAGTTGATATTTGTGATGTGTGAAATTTCTATCCTAAGAGTGTTGACAAGCTTGTGAAGATCCGCAATAATTACAAATCTATTCTCACTTCTATCAATTGTAGCATCCATGATTTTTCCTTCCATTTGAAACAAATTAATAAATCTACAAGTTAAATTAAAGGAAGGTAATCCACAATCTTTGATATCAAATGAAAATTTTCATAAAGAGAGGTAATCTTCTTTCTTTAAGAAAAAAAAATCAGTGTTAAAAAAGTAAATATTAGTACAAGGTGGGTAATTCATAATTTTATATATATAATAGTAGAAATGGGGTAATCCACTCACTTCTAAAAATAAGGCAAGAACAATAAATTAATATTCTTGTCAATTTATTAAGGACAAGAACTCAAAGAAGATACATAAATAAGTGACAAATGAATCAAAGAAAGATGAAAAATTAGAAATAAAAAAACGTATTCAATTAGAAATCTGAAATAGCTATTGCTAAATACTAAAAAATTAGAGACTCTTAAAATTAGACTATAAGTAAAAAAAAAGTTGACAAGAATAAAAAAGACTTCACTCTTGCCTCTATATATACTATCTATCTAAGAGCTATGTGGCATCATTCTATAGGACTTCCAACATGTATCCAATTTATAAGATACATGTCTTAACTTACAAGACAAGTTTCTTATAAGTACACTACATCATTAGTTTGTACCCCAAGCTACTAATATATGTGACACATGCTAACTTATTGGCCAAGTTTCTAACTTATTAATTACTTATAGATATGTATAAAAGAGAAACCATGTCTATAAAGCTTTTATGAAGCTTTTCAATAAGATATTATCAAGTTAATCTACTTTTACCTACTTCTATCTATTCATGTTATCTAAGTAACTATAAGTATATTTGTGACATTATGGTGTGTGATATATCAATTTTTTCTTAATATATTTTAATATTATTTTAATTTTTTTCTTAATTAATTTTAAAAACTTTCTTTTAATATATTTTTATTTATTATAAAGCATGTATTAGCTTAAATATTTTATATTTTAAAATATATACTAAGACTTTTTAAAATTTAAAATTTTTATTATATATATATTTTTTTTGTATATTTTTTTAAAAGATGTATTAATATATAATTTTTGATTAAGGTATTTTTTAAGAGCCATGTATTATATATATATATATATTATTTGATTATTTTGTTATAATGTGTCCTACTTATCTTACAAATAATTTTGATGAGGTATAATTTATAAAAAAAATTCTCTACTAAATAAACCATTATATCAAGAATATATAATATTTATTTTTAGATGCTACAAAAATATTATCAATATTTGATAAATCATATTTTTTAGTTTTTAAAAAAGTTTGTTATTTTTTAATCTATTAATGTATATCTTGATAATTTAATAAAGATTCATATTTATTCAAATTCAATCACTAAAGTATAATTTTAAACATATCTTTAAAATATAAAAGATTTATATAATAAGTTTGATTTATGTAATCAATAACAAATAAATGTTATAAAGGAAAAAAAATTATATTGATATGAAATTGGATTAATAAAACCTATAAGAAAATATGCTTTATGTAGATAATATTATATATATATATATATAGAGAGAGAGAAATAAAGAGAGATAAAAAGAATATTGATGACAACACCTCAATCTCTATCTACCACATGCCACCTTTTGTATAATATATTTCAAACCATTTGATTGAACAATTTTTTGATTAAAATTTAAAAAAATATATATAGAGAGAGTGGGTGGCAGATTGTGATGACACTAACAATTTTATTTGGTGAAATTAGCAATGCCAATATATATATATATATATATATATATGCATATAATATGCATGTACATTTATTTAGATGCTTGTATTTTTACTATTATAATTATAGATTTATTTTTTTATTTATTTTTTCCTATAATTTTATCATCTTAAAAATAATCAGTTAAAAATTTCAATAGAGAAGAAGTAAAGATTCAAAATATGAAATAAAATATGAAATGAATATAATGCAACCTATAGTCCCACATATTTTGAAACTGAAAATTTGAAAACCATTCCAAATTCTTATGTTTTTGAATTTTCCCAAGAATAAAGAAACTTTACACTAGATATTTTATCATATCAATACTATTCACATTCCTAACCAAATAATTCGTTTGAAAAATTCTACTTGTTGGAAGAAATAATAACTATTTTTACTACTAAAATCATGAGTCAATTCAATGATTCTGTACAATGAATTCAGAAAGGTTTTATTAAAAAGTAGGAATAAAATCACTTCGCATTGAAAGCAGTTTTAAAAAAAGAAGTATTTATCGAGATAGAAACAAAAATATAAGCAAAGTCCTGAAAGTTGTCGTGGTATGATCATGACAAAGACATGAAGTCCCATGACAGTGTGAACAGTATCCCCCTCCGGACTGCATTTGAACCCAGCGAGAGCGCGGGCCGGGTCCCCCGAGGGCCGGCCCGTCCCCCCTTCTCGGGCCGCGGCGGACGCGTTCAACATTTTCACTCCTCTTCACCCCGAGCTCGAGTTTTTAGGCCTCTCCTCTCGGTTTGCGTTGGTGGTGCCTGCGCTTGCTTCGCATCCAATGACTGTGCTTAAGGTCGCATCACTTCGACGATTCATGTTGTTTCTAGCTTCTCAGGTACCTATCTTCGACCTTGTATTTTATTTATTTATTTATTTTACTTATTGTCTCGTTCTTTCGTTCGTTCTGGTTTTCGGTTTTTGGACTCTGTTGTTTTTGTTTCTTTTGTTCGTTGTATGTTATTTTCGCTTTCGTAATAGGGGAATCTAGTTTAGGTGTATTTGAGGCGTTGTGTGGATATCTTGCAGCAGGTGTTGGTGACGAAGAATTGATGAGGTTGTCGGAGTACGCCACTGCGGAGGGATTGCTCTTAGTTCGTTTCGGCGCTTCATGAGTTTAGGAGAAGGTGTAATGGAAATTGGCGTTGGATCTTCGTAGCTGCTGTAGTGGAATTTATATCGTTCACGTTGTTCGTCGCTTATGGTGAGGTGTTGGAAGCCGGCGGAACTGGCGGACTTGATCTGCCAGCGTTTTGCAATTGAGGACATTAATTCTGCCATTCGTGTTAATGAGGATGCTCCTTGGGAAGTAAATCGAGTTGTGCGGTTTTGTGTATGTTGTACGATTGGATTGGAATTGAATTGATGCAAAATTGGCGTTCAAGGTTCCTGATGGCGGATTTTTATTTGCTCGGAAGTGCGTTATGGCTATGAAGCATTTTGCAGCAAGATTGAAAGGGAGGCAACATTTCAGCTCAAGAGCAGGAGCGGTGCTGCCTCCCGGAGCCGCGGCTAGTGAGTCTGAGCCGTGAACGGCACGCGCTGTTACGATTTCAGTAGACGTACACTGTTGTATCATTTCCACGCCACTGAAGACTTCTTCTTAGAGCTTCGATGTGATTTCTAAGACCTTCATCCACCTAGGGAGCGCAACACTTCTGCTGCTTTCGCGCTGTTATCCATTAGATCAATTCTTTTGCGGGTCTCTTTATCAAGCTTCAGGGTATAGACTCCACTTCACGAGCATTATCAACATGGTTGTTCAAGATCAGGACGGTGTGCTGTTTGGATGCTCAATCTTCGTTTCCACTTGGTTTCGCGCAGTACGTGCAATGGAAGTATCCAAGCTTTGGAATTCAAAGCCTGGCTGTTGAGCAGGTTAGCCTTAGGTTAGACAATGGAAAGAAGCTGACACAGCTGCCGAAGTTTTAGTATGCATTTCAGATGTGTTTTTAACTCAACTAACGTATACGAGTAAATAGGGCTTTCGAGGTGATTTATGAGGTTCGATGTCTCGTCTGAAGAAGGCTTGATGCCGGGAAGGCGGGGAAGAAAGAAAGCGTTTAGATGCAGGACCTGTTGGAGGTATCAATTCCGGCTGTGGTCTTCATCCCCTTGTTCGTAGTCTGCGTCACACTCTGGCGCTGGTATCAGTGGAATGTCCAGTCAGGCGAAATCCGGAGGGTCGAATTCATCAAATTCCAACTCTTAGCTAGAGATGAAAAGGAGAGAGCTGAAAAAGCGTACGAGGATTACAATCGACAGCAGGGGTACATTCGTCGGAGACAGGATGCTCAACAGAGGCCAGTTGATTACAGAGTCGATTATCGGAGCCAGCCAGCTGCAGGAAATGATTACCCCAGGCGTGTACAGTTTCAGCAGGATCATGTATATGGTGCTGGTGTACGGTATCCTAGGAGACAAGACGAAGAAGAAGTTCGACGGAGAAAGTGGGCTGAAGAAAGGAGAGGAGTTGGAGTGGATGAGTTTCGAATTAAACAAGCCGAAGAGTATTATCGAACAAAGCAGGCTGAGTTGGAGGTCCTCCGGAGAAAGCAAGCCGAAGCCGAGGAGGAAGAACGTAGGCAAAGGACAAAAGCTGATACCGATATCAGACTGAGACTTGCAGAAGAGGCTGACAGAAAGAGATTTGAAGCTGAGGTAGAAAGAAAGCGGCTTGCAGAGGACGAGGAAAGAAAGAGATTTGAAGCTGAAGTAGAGAGAAAGAGACTTGCAGAGGACGCGGAAAGGAAGAGAATTGAAGCTGAGGTAGAGAGAAATAGACTTGCGGAAGATGCGGAAAGAAAGAGAATTGAAGCTGAGGAAGAGGAAAAGAAGAGATGGGCGGAGATAGATGAAATCAGCAGGAAAGCTGTGCTAGAAGCTCAAGCCAAAGCATTGGGCGAGGAAAGAGAGCATATGCGAATGGAAGCAGAGGAAATTAGTCATAAAAGGACCCAAGGCCTTATTTGCAGTGTTTGTTCCAAACGAACGAAACAAAGATGTTCTAGATGCAAAGACGTACTTTACTGGTATTTCTTTTTCTTATTTTTCTCATCCTGCCTTTATGCCCATAGTACCCAATTCTCAAAACTAAACCGCAGATGATCACTTTTAAGTGCTCAGGAAATGTTGCACATCCCTCGAAGGTGTTCACTTCCTATGTCATGAAAGTGTAAAATGAGTGATGGAAGTTATGATTCAGTGTACACTGTATTCCCTCAATGGGGAATTATTTTTTACTATTGTAGCGGATGAAAATTAGTCTGGACTCATACTTGAGTGTATATTTTGTCGTTCTAAGTTCATGCTTTGTTCCTCCAAACTAGTCGATAGAAACATTCCTCTTCTTTCTCCTCTTGGATTACGAGTAAAAGCAGGTGGCAATTTGTTGGAGTTCGCTAGACAAGGAATTCTGTATTTTCCTCATGCCAATCTGGATGCTAACAATTTGGTACTTGATCCGCTTTTAATTGCGTACTTTTGGCCCGTTGCGCCACAATAATTGAGTCCATTGTCCTCTTGAGATGTCATCATTAAGGCAGGGTCAACATTATACTGCTGTGAGAACGTAGTTAATTAAAATGTATTCTTATTTATTTGTTTTGGAGTTGTTAGTGCTCACGGCTTTATTTGGTGTTTTTAATGTGTTGTTGCTGGTTTGCAACTAGGATATGTCAATTGTGTTCCCTTCTCAAGCCATGCTGTTTGTAAGGTTTTCGCTAAGGCTTTCTTGTCTTTTCAGCTCTCGAGAATGCCAAGTGAAGCACTGGAATGACGGTCATAGGGAAGACTGTATCGGACTTGATTCGAGTAGCAGCCCTGAAAGCTCAAATGGAGATTTTCGGAATTTTTCTGACGTGCTCACACCAAGGAGCTCAAGAAGTGATACGAGTGTTGATGAATCTGTAGCACCATCACTTTCGCCTGCTCTTTCTCCTGCACCCACACTTGGTATTTCTACGGTTTCAGATTCTGCCCCAGTTTCTCCTCAAATGGGTCCGTTGCTGAAGACGTTCTCAACTGTGTCAGAAGATGGACGCCGCATGAAGCCTAAGAAGGTATGTTAGACAGGGGTATCTTATTGTTTTGTTCGTGAGGTCATGGTTTATATTTTGTTGAAATCTGTGAGCAACCAGTTCCTAGAGAGAACGTTTGTGTTTTAAAGATAGACGTGGTGCGCAGTTAAGGTGGGCGAATTAAGCAGGTGGCTTGGATTCCAACTGTAAGAACTTGCACCTTTCATGAGGTAAAGGAGCGGTTCCATATCAACGGCGATGATTCCTTTATTGTTAACTCATAGCGCCTTAAAATTCCCATTTGTAGACATATTTGGTTGCTGTTCCTCAAACGTCTCCTGTGACCCTGTGGTTTATGCAGGTGCTCTATTTGATGTCTTAGAATTCTGATTAAGCAGACTTTATGCGGCATAGTGTAGATTTTTACGCAGACAGTTTGGATTGGCGTATCCCTTTAGATGTTCTAATAGCTACTTAAATCTCCGTCGTGCTACACATTTCGTAGGTGATGTCTGGTTAGAGATTGTGTCTGGGGCATTTCTACTGGCGTATTATGGAATCTTTTGTTGGCCGTCGGTTAATATTAATTACGCGAGGATTTCTTTTTTCTTTTATTTCCTTTTTTTCCTCGTTTTATTTTTTGGTATGCATGCAAAATTAAGCACTGTCTTTCTTTTAAATGGAGAGTTGAACTGAGTGTATCATAGGTAGGGAGTCATTTCTATAAAAAATAAAAAAATGGAAAAGCATTAAAATTTCTTCTGCTTCTTCTTCTTTCTCCTTCCGTTTTAAAGGTCTTCGTTGTGTTGTTTTTTGCTCAGATATTATTTCCTTATGACGACTTTGTAGTGCTGTTCGACGCGAATATTGAATTTCTTCCTTGTGGTCTGCTGAATTGTGGAAACAGGTACTTCTGATCTTTCAACTACCAACGGATATCTCAGGATGCATTAATAATACTAGAGCTTTTCTAAATTTATTCTGATATTCCTGCCCTTGTAGGTAAAGTAAAGTGACCTGTTAGGGCTTGGTTTGTGGTAACGTGGAATATTCTGTTTGTAGTGTGTCAAGCTAACGAACCTAACGCAACGTGAACCTGATTATGCATCAATCGCGTTAATGTTAGTTCGGTCTGTGCAGCTGCTTCGTTAATGCCGTTTTACAATGTTTCACATATACGCAGCCTTTGGTTGCCTACCTGCTTTCTGGAGATCATGGTAGAAAATGTAAGTGTCTTTTTCGACAGTGGAAGTTTGATTTCACGAACTTCTCTGAGCTCTCAATTTCGCTGTTGAATGCCGCATACGATTTTGTGAGTGGGGAGCGGCTTCCTTCAAAATACATTGTTGTGAATTGACATTCTTATCATTCTATGCAGGCAAGAAAACGGATTGGTGTTTTATATGTGCTCTGCAAGAACATGCTGTTAAAGTGAAGCAGCGCATACCGTTTTCCCCATCTGGAATACTTTCACATCTTAGGAGTATTGCTAGAGGTCTTAATTACGGCAACCAAGAAGACGCTCATGAGTTTATGAGGTTAGATTTGTTTATATCGCCTTTTTGTTGTTTGAAATTGACAATGGATTTGTTTCTTAGTATTCTTTCATGAAGCAGTTCTGAGAATTCTTTGTTTTATTCCTCAACAAGATCAGACAGACTGCATTTTGTTATTTTTTTTGAGCATGTAGTTCTGGATTACAAGAAAAAGGTTTATTTCACTTTGTTATGTGACTAGCATGTTTTTAAAAGCTTCTAAGTCGGTTTTAAAATATTAATACTGGCCACCATTTGATGAGGTGATGTGGCTGTGATAGCTCTGCGATTCACCTGATGCAATCTATCTGCCTTGATGAAGCTGGTGGAGAGAAGGGTGTAGATTCTTGTACTCAGCAGACTACCTTTACCCACCATATATTTGGTGGGCTTTTGCAATCACAGGTAGAGGACTATAAGGTTCTATGATCGCGAGAATTATAACCTGAGAACCAGAAGGTTGTGGTTTTATTATTTGCAAGTGAGTGTTGAAGTTGGACCTTAAGGCTGCAGGATGAAGTGCTGACTTATCTCAGTTGAATATCAGTCATGAAGCTATTAAGGAAATGTTAGATTCAATCAAATATGACTTTATTTCTTCTACATCCAAAATCTGAAATCCTACTTCATTTCCCTCATTCCTCTATTTGGAAACTATGTGTCTATCAAGCTCTAGGCTTTACCTGAGAAAGCGAAAAGTAAAGATGCTGAAGCTCGTATAGTTGTCACCAAGTAGTTCAAAGCCTAAAATTTAATCTTCTTTAGAAATTATACCAGGGTGTGCTCTATTACTTTACATGAGATATATGGAATTTGTGACACACTTTTTTGAAGCTTTTCTGATTCTAAATTTTTCTCCTCAGCAGGATTGCAACGTTTATTGCATTAGTGGATCAATTTGAATGACCAATGAGGATTTTGACTCTATTATGCGCTATTGGACTCGCTTGCAGGTAAAGTGCAATCAGTGCCATCTTCAATCTAATAGGTACGAAGTCATGATGGATCTTGCCGTGGAGATCCCGGGAAATGTCAGATCACTTGAAGACGCTCTTGGAGTATTTACAGCTCCTGAGATATTAGATGGCGAGAACAAGTACAAGTGTAACCGGTTCGTCCTGTACTTAATACCTGAATATTTTGTGATCGAGGAAGTGATATAGAATCCATGCAATGTTTTCGGATGATTTATCCTGAAATGGAGCCCTTCTAGAAAGGATTATCTTACCTTCCATGAATTCCCTGTTTTAGAATGAACCAACTTTAAATCCTTTAATGTGGGTGCACTATGAGGTTCTAAACGCTGATGAAACGAGTTTGGTAAGATACAATAGACGCACGTCACATGTTTGATTACGTGATGTATTTTCGGTACTTTGAGGTTGAAGCACGTGGACAAGTTTCACAAGTTCAGATTGGAATTTACTTCTGATGTGTGAAAACAAAACAGTTGTGATGCATATGTGGACGCCTACAAGCAATTAACTGTGCATGAAGCCCCTAACATCCTCGTTGTTACCCTTAAGCGATTCAAGGTATGTCCATCAGTTTCTTATTTCTTGCTGACAATTATACGTTGCAGTTAAAATTGTTGAATACATCTGTCTCTGTTCTTGCTGGTCCAATATTCAGTTATGTTCGCATACTAGATACCGATGTACCTTCAACCTGACTTTAGATTTACTGGTGGTTTGATGTTCTTGCATGAAGAGGAATGTGACGCACAAATTAACCGGGAGTGTTTGCTATGAGTCCTTACAGGGTGGTAGATATGGGAAGTTGACGAACTACGTCGCATTTCCTGAAGTTCTGGACATGGGCCCGTATATGAGTGGGAATAGAGGCCTCACTCCTGTCTACAATCTTTATGCTGTTGTTGTCCATGCGAGTGTATCGAACGCTGCACATAATGGGCATTACTTCTGCCTAGTGAAGAATCCCAATGGATATTGGTATCGAGCTGATGATGCCAAGGTATTCAGCTATGCTTTAGTGCTTTGCACTTCGTGAATGTACTGCGAGTGAGGTGTTGCAGGAGAGGCAATTTTATTACTACGTTCTGCATATTTACGTAAACCCAAAAAATTTCGTCACTTTTCTAGTTGCTGGAACGCGGCTAACACAAGAAAGTGTCGACAAGCTAGAAATCAATGGTGTCACTTTTCTGGTTCAGATGTATTTCTTTTCTGCAACTATTATCTCTAATTGTCAGTATTGGTTGGAACAGGTGACGGAAGTTGGTGTAGACTGGGTAACGTCTCAGGAAGCTTACATACTTCTTTACAAGAGGTACCGTGAATTTTAAAAAAGTCACTTTTTGAACAGTCTATGGACATTTTCTGTTGAGTACTTGCTTTGCAGTGATTAGGTTGTAGTGTCCACCACTGCCATATTAGAGGTGTGTATGGTTTATGATCCAATAAAGAAGTAATAAATCTGTTGTATTGTGCTGACAATGAAACTTGGTACTCCTGCTGCTCCGTTATGTCCAGTCCCCTCGTTCTGAACTTCATTCTCTTGTTTTCTTTGCAGGTCGAGATCACGGTCCGTGGATTTTGAGGATGATACTCTTGATCAATTGAGTTTCGTTGCACAGGATGAGTACGTGCGTACTGTGTTAGCATCGCATCCTCAACCTCAGTACATGTCCGTGCGTATGCCTTCTTGGGCCTCCCCTATTACGGATCCTTTTGATACTCCCTACCATTATAGGTGGTATTAGATTTCTGTCTCTCGTAGGGAAACATTCTATTTTGACCGCATTGTATCTACATCTAACCATGGAAGCTCACTAGCGACCTTAAATAACATGAGAAAGCTGGAACTTCATAGACTGTAGATGATGACTGATAATCATTAACAAAACAGGTTTGAGTTTATTGGAAAATCCTTGATGATCTATTGCGTGGATTACTTATAATCTGGTATTGATTGATTGATTGTAACATAAACTACTGCATTGTCGTGCTCTACTTCAATTCAAATTTAAGTATGGTACATCAATGGTTTCCTATCCCTTCAGTAAGTCATGTGTAATTTATCCAAATGAATCACCCTTCCATCGTAGTCTTCAGTTCTACCAACGGTATGAAGGAAGGACCTTTCATTTTGTCATAGATGTTGAAGAGCTTGTTAGAACAAAACTTACTGAAAATTAACACCACTGAAATGGCTAAACCTATGCCAGGTCAAGGTGGTGGTATTATGTTGATATCTAAAGAATACTTTATTTCAATTTTTTTACAGATTTTTTTTTTTTTTTTTTTTTTTTAAATAATAACTTTTAGTAGAATATCTTAATATATTTAATCTTGGAATAAAATCCTTTTTGTATCAAGGTTTTCATTTTTTTGATCAATGTAATCAAACTAATGATTGTATCTATGCAATCAAACTAATGGTTATATCCATGATTGTAACAATCTTTTTCAACAATATTATTAAACCTTAGCATGTGTTGTTTATTACTGATCCGAAATACATCATACATGTGTAAAATTAATATTTTAAAAATATCCCAATTTTATCAATTTTATTTATAATATTAAAATACTTTATTTCTTACTTTTTCTATAGATTTTAATTAATATTAGATATATAATTAATTTACATTTAAAGTTTTAAGATAGCATTATTTTGTTATATAATTTGATTCTATTTCAAGGTGGTCTTACCTTGTTCTTTAAATTTTAGAATAATTCCAAAGCTTCATTCAATGATTTTAATATTTTTCATGGTGCAATTATCTCTAGAAGATTTTGCTATGAAACACAATCAATCCTTAAATCATGGTTTTCATAACTTAAAATCTTAAAGTTTAATCTATATTATTATCTTATAGCTTCTATACACTTTAAGTTTTCATGGAACATACTTTAAGACTACAATATCATATATCATTTATAATTACTACATACAAAACCTAAATTTTATTGCACCTAAAATATATAAACTCACATATACATACATGCAAATATACATATATATAGTAAGATTTTAAGATTATAATATTTTAAATACTTTCTATTACTATAACAATATACATATGGTTTTATTATTATCTAAAATTTTAGGTGTATACATATATATATATATATATATATATATATATATATATATATAATTTTATTAAAGCCTACATTACTTGCATAGCATTTTATCAAATGATTAAAATAACCTACAAATAATTTTTTTAATAATCCAAAAATTATATATCTTATATTAATATACATAAAATATAATTAATATTTTATATAAATTTCTATTTTCTTTATCACATAAATCTAAATTATTATAAATAAGTTTTTGAATATTGTATTAAAAACACTTTTTATTTATTGCAATTCTACTAAAGGTTGATTTTATTTAATTTTTTGAAACCATTTTGTTGCAATTCAATATTTAAACTCAAAATAAACCAAGGCTTCTAAATATTATATATATATATATATATATATATATAGTTGTCACTTCCACAATTCGAATTTGTTGTAGCTCTTGTAGAAACTTGTAGGCATTAATATGTATTAAATTTTGTAGATCCAAGAGAGAAATAGTAACTTAAAGGACATATAGCTTCTCTATCTAAGTTAAAGAATTGAGAAAAAATAAAATAAAATAAAAATAATAGGAGAAAAAAAAGAGAAGATGATAGAATGAGTTAAAAATTGATTTGTTCAATTGATGATCTTCTTACAAACTATACAGTTCTTTTTTATATATACATATTTTTTCTCCAAATACTAATTTATTAATATTTTTCTATTAAAAATTTATTAATTAACTAAATAGTAAGCCAAAATTAATTAATTAAATTTCTAAAAACTAATTTGATGATTAATAACCTTTGATAATAAGTTTTGTTTTTGCAATAAATAATATTAATTAGAAATAAATAAGTATTTAAATCTATATAATCAATAAATTATATTTTATTTTAATTATATTTTTAAATTCAAAAAATTAAATTAAAAAACTAATAGCAATTAATTAATATAAAATAATATAATTAAAAATAAAAGGATATTTAAATAAATAAATAAATGAATAAAAATTATTTATTTATAAATATAACTTTTAAAAAATCCAAAAATTAATTTCATAATTTTTTTGTATTATAATATTTTTAATTTTAATTTTAAATATTTTAAAATAAATATTTGGCTAATATAATTTTACTTAAAATATGTTTTAAAATCTTCATTGAAGTTTTGTTAAGGACATGAATAATAAAAAAAATCTTAAAAAGAAATACACTCTTGTGACATTCAAAAAGAGAAAGTAGATAAATCAAAAATAGATAAAAGATAGAAATTAGAATAATTATTACTATATACAAAAAAAATTAAAGATTAGAGCATAAGAAAGACGTTGATAAGAATGAAAAAGACTTCACTCTTGCTTCTATATATACTATCTAACTAAAAAGCAACATAACAATGTTCTAAAGATCATCTAACACTTGTCCAACTTATAGAAAATATGTCTAACTTGCAAAGCAAGTTTTTCGTATGTACATTAAATAGCCAACTTAAACTATACATAGCCAATATGTGTAATATGTGGCTAAATTATAAACTAAGTGGTCAACATGTGCAATAAAGGGCTAATTTTTTGGCCAAGTTTCAACCTATTAATCACATACAAATACTAATAAAGTCAAATCCGCATCTACAAAGCATTGAAGAATATTCTCTACAAGATATTATCAAATTTACTCACTTTTACTTCTACATAACTCTTCTTATTCTCCCAATTACTAATGCCAATATAGATGTCTATGATATTATCCTTCCTTCTAGGGACAAGTTCTACAAGGAATAATGATTATATGTTGAGAAAGTTTAAGATGCAATGAATTATGTTAGCTACATATTTTAATGTTTTTTCTCTTTAATGATAGTTAATAGGTCTTGAAAGTTAAAAGTTATAACATAGGACATTGGAAATATTTCTAAAAGTTTAATATAGGACTTTTAATCTTAAGATATTTTTTAAATTTTTTTTTTTTAAGATACACCTAATTATATAATAGATATGTCAAAAGAGTCTTTGTTAAGTATATTTTTTAAAATTAATAAAAAGAATAAATATTTAATTTTCAAAAAATATAGGTTTTTAAAATAAAAATTTATGAAGATCAAATCTATTTTTTTAAACCATAAATGAAATTTTATTTTTAAAAATACACTATTCATACAAAATAGATTAAAACTTTTTTTTAAAATAATACCTAAGTAACTCCTTCATAATATTTTTATTAATCTTAAATTTTTTAAAAATAAAATTAACATAAAATATATAGTATAAATATTAACTAAATTATAAATATTAGATATGCTAACATGAATATAATCTATTCTAAGTGTGCATTTAAAAAAATTGGCACCTGATTTGGATGAAGCATTTTGTTTTTTTTTTAAAAAAAAAGAAGCAAATGACATGATATTTTTCAAGAATAGTCAATGATCTTAGATATTTTTAATTTATTTTTAAATATTAAAATATATTAAAATAAATTTCTAAGGATTCTTTCTTATTCATGTTATAGAAAGTAAAAAGATGAATATATATATATATATTGTTAAAAAAATAAGCTACATAGATTTTATTTCATATTATTTTTTGCTTAAAAAATGAATTTATGTAAAAATTCACCATATGCTTGTGAAAAAAATACAAACTTCCATAATGAAACCAAATAACATATTTCCTTCTATCTCTTTGTAGCTGGAGTCTACATATGTTAGCATATTTGATTAAGTCAAATAGTATTGATAGTCAAGCTTTATTAGGATAACTAGATGTCTTTTGAGAGCAGTTGGCATAAGATGGTAATGGATAAGTCATTACAATATTAAGAATATATATATATATATATATATATATATATTTGAAACAAACAAATGAAATTCTTTTACAAATAAAGGTTAAATTACAAGTGCCTCAATGAGGTCTAAAAAGAGTAAAATAATACAACCTATATCAATTTCTTGAGACTAGGATTAAGGTTTGGTCACTTTTAATTAAAATGATTGATTTACCATAACACAAAGATCTCATTAATGCACCAATTTTTTTTAAAATTTTCAATATACTTTGCTAATCCTATTTGTTGTTTCTGTCAACATGTTTAGATCTTAATCCATGATAACTAACCATAATCAATCATATTCAACTAATATTTTTTATGAAATTGAATATAGTCTAGTAGACCTTATAAAAAGTTGTGTCATTTCTTTCCACCAAAAGGCACCAAGTGATGGTTCCTTTGAGCAATAACCATTGAATTATGAAGGCATCCAATAAGCAAAAATATCTCATTTTGAACTAAGAAAGAAGGTTGTGTCTTAGTATACCAATATTCTACCTGCTGCAGAAGGTGTATGTAATTCCATATCAAACTAAGAACCTTATGAGATCAAATCACTAAGAAGATGACTTAATAATTGTATGTTGTTACTTCCCATGCGTAAACTTGCCTCATGGATGAATATTCCTAAAATTGATAGAAAGTTATTTTTCAAGTACCATTTATGCATATGGATCAATATCAATCAACCTTGGCACTAATTCTCTATCTTCATGTATTTATTGCAACTATCCTATATCAAAATAGCTACAACATATGAATTTCTTTCTTTATCCTTTCTTTGTTTTAAATATTATACCAATGTAATTTATATGTAGAAGATAGATTTTTTGCCCACTTATATTTAACAATGGATAAGATCTTATGTTGATGATATAAAAACAATTATCTAAACTTAGCTAAATATTCCATAAACAGTGTGATTTTATTTGTTTCAAGTATACGATTGTTATTCAAAGCAACCTTCTCTACTTATAGCAACCAAGATCTCATTCAAGGTAATAAATCTTTCTATAAAAAAAAAAATGTGCTTAATTTTTTTAGTCCTTGCTTGACTTCTATTATCTACACTTATCTACATATTCCTACTACATTAGATGCCATGTCCCTCTTTTAGGCAATATAGCAGCCGAGCGCTACTTGGACTTTTTTTTGTACTATTGTGAGAGTAGACAATGTGGTCATGACCTTATAGGTCATATTTTGTAGAAGTATATAAGATTGCATCTACTCCACACACTACTAAAATGTTGTAGTGGACTTATACATCATGAGAAGAATCTTGTTGTTATATGTATGATATAGCCCCATCTACTCACCAAGGAATGTAAAGAAGATTGTTATCCAAATCAATAATCTCCACAATTGTTGAAAAAATGTTTAATGTTCCATTTCATGCATCATTGTAGTTGGTTGCAAGGCCAAATTGTGCTTGCATTTCTTTGAATGAAAAAAAAATGATTGTCAATCTATATATCTTAATACTTTTGTACTTCACTGTGATGGAATATTACAGCACAAGCTTTTGAGAATCCAAGACCAATGAGGACAACTAGTGGGCAAAATCATACGTAGTAATTCAGTAGCTCCTCAAAGCACATTGGAGAGATAAAAGTTAACTATGGTAGAAGAGCTTTCTATGCAAATAGCATTATATTCCATAACTTTGAGCCTTGTCATCTTTAATGACTTTATTATATAAAAAATTCTAAACTAAGTCTCCAGCAGTTATCTTTGTATGGTTAAAAATTTTGTAGCTGATATTACAAAAGCATTTATAAATAAGAGTAACCTAACTCCATAGCATTAATAGGCCATTTAGTCATTTGAGCTAGCACTGCATCTGCAAGGTCTACCAAATTAAGACCATTGTTGTACCTTTGTTGACAATACTATACCTAACTCACCTTAGTATAAGATTGTTGAGTCCATCCTCTTGCCAAGTAGTTCCAAAAATATTTATTTACTTTTACTATGTATCTTTTGGTTCTACCTTAGATTGAGAGAAAGAGAATATGGTTGAAAATAATATAATATTAACAACCATGCTTCATCCTATAGAGTTAATTTATGTTGTATACTAATGAATTAAATTTTTATTGATATATTGTTATAAAAAAGTGTTATCTACCGTGGCTAGAGAAGTGCCATAAAAGGCACTCAAAAGTTTATCTACCTAGCTCTCTTCTACCCATGTCATTTCCAAATGCTTTGTACACTATGCTTTAGGTGAGCCATTACTAGCCTTCTTGTATCTTCTAGACTTACTTTAGTTAAGTACAAGTATAGATGCAACACAAAATATGTCTAAGACATATATCATATAGCATACTATGGCTTTCTCTCCTAGCAGAGTTAATAAAATATCATTTGCATATTGTGCTACAATTTGCTGCCCCAAAGCATATTGGGAGCTTGATGACTTGCACAATACCAATTGCCACTTCAGTTTTGATTGTAATATTTAAAACCTCCACAATAATGATGAAGAGGTAGGAGGCATGTGGGCACCCTTGCATCACCTCTTGTTTAATTTGGAAAGGTTGTGACATTGCACCATTGATTTTGACGCTTACCAAAGCATCACCATGGGGGTCCCAAATATAGCTCAACTGTACAATAGTTACAAGTGAAGAAGCTTGACACAATAGCTAATTCAAGAGTGGTATGATGCTACCACTGACCTGAAGGGAGTGTGCCACCACTCCTCTCAAATGTTTGATGGTTTTTATCTGACCTCATTCTTTTCTTGAGTTGATTTTGGCAAGCCTGGCATAATAATGATGAACAGTATTGTACAGCTCAAGCCTGGATAATCTATGATACGAAGGCATGTCAGACATCTTAGACTTCATGCTGTGCGGTCCAGACGGTCGTGCCTCTCGTGAATGGTGTTCAAGGAGTCAAACCGCATTGACATTGACTGTGTTCCAGTAATCTTCTTGGCATTGCTGGGCTCTACTCTGCAGGACTGGCTGCCACTGGCACCCCCACTGGAGGCAAGGATGCTGCGATGATTTTCAGGTGACCCATCGGTGGCAATTGGTTGCCCTTGGCGAGACAACGTCTTGAAATCTTTCTTTGAACCTTCTTCCCTAAAGGATTGAGTGGCGGAAGTGTCAGTTTCAGATAATGGTAAAGAACCCGGGTCCCGTTCGAAGCTGTACGCTGAGACGTAATCCACCTTGCCACCCTTACTTTTCCTTGGGTTCTTCCGCCGTTTGGGGAGATTAAACTTGGTCAACCATGTTCTATTCTTGGAGTTCTGCTTCTCAGGCATATGAGATTGCAATATCGGGGTGCTACTAAGTGTTGCCTCGTTCAGTTCGTTCGAGATACTCGACTTCCCTACCGCTCCCCCCACGAGGGATAATTGCGGGCCTTTGATCTCGGATTGTGGGGCTCCAGTGCAGCCCTCATTGATCTTCTCATGAAAATTGTTGCGTCTCGTATGAGCCAGGTCAGGTGTCTTCAGCAAAAAATTATCTGGATCCTGGACGCTATGGACGGTTTCCAGCTTGGTGCTTGAATCCAGATTCAGAGGCTCACAAGGAAGCTCAGTCTCACGAGGCTCTAGAGATGCCATGTCAGGAGACAGCTGCAAGTTCACTTTCAAAGAGCCATGATACACCTTTAGCTCTGAGGAACAGTCTAAGCTGCTGGAGTATCCAGAATGCTCACCCTGTATCATTTCTCTGTCCGGTGGAGACTTGTCGTGGGAAGAAACCTTGCTGATGTTACGCGCCTTTCTCAGAAGGCGCTTCATCGATTGCTTCACTTTAGAATCCGACATTGCATGGGGTTCGTTGCTGCTGGGTGCACCCTTAGATTTTGACTTGGGCTTCCGTGTTCTAGTCCTCGGAGGATCGAGGGAGAAATATAAAGATTTCTCTTTTTCAGGAAATTGGATTGAGACGGCGCCATCAGGAATGTTATGAATTTTAATAATTTCAGTGCTGCCACCATCAGGCTCACTTGGTTCGGAGGTAACATGTGCGAGACTTCCAGTTTCAACCTCGGTGGAACTATTTCCTGTATGTGTTAGTGGATTGGCCTTGACCCCAAGTGCTTGACTTCTCGTGGTGGCGGCAGAATCAGGTGGTGTGATGCTTGCTATGTCCTGAGTTTGAGTCTGCTATACGCAGAAACAGAATTACTCCATTGCTACGCGCGGAAAAGGACTGGCTAGGAAAATCAATAGTAGAGTACCAACTACATCAAGAAAAAAAAAAAAAAAAAAAAAAAAAGGAAAAAGAAAGAGATCCTCCAGCCACAAATTTGTTAAGTACCTGAAATTCAAAAGTTGTACGTGGTTCCTCATGACTCTCAGAACCGCCACGATGTTCCACGGTGACTGCAAACTTTATCCAACCCACAGTCTCCTTATCTCTTTCGAGCGGTAATTTCCTTTCTTTGCGTTCACCGCCCTGGAATTCTTTCACTGGAGTGCTACATATCCTGAGCACGTACAAAGATCGCTAACTTACACCTCGACAACATGCAAAGAAGTGTGAAAACATTGCAGTAGAACACATGGACGCGCCACTAAGAACATTTTCCACAAAAACAGATCACAAAATTCTCGGAACAGGCGAATGGAAGGAACTAACTTGCCCCTACTAGATTGAGTATCTTCATGTAACAACAAAAGATGGTCCTTGAAAGATAGATACATGTCCAGCAACTAAGCTTGAAATCGAGAAACGTACCCAAGCTCAACTTGACCTCTCCAGCTTTTGTGTATCACCCGTAAGATAAGGATGTTTGAATACTCCCAGTTCTCTATGGGAAAACGATGTTTCTCATCGGTCCATACTGGGTTGATCGTCTTCGGTCTCGATTTGGTTTTCTGTATATGAGACCTCAGTGATAACTCAACAATTGGATCAGGCAAACCTGCAGAGACAACACAAATTGAGCTCAGAACTTCAACGAAAAGAATAGGTCTGTGTCAATAATGGCGGGCATTTGTTGATAAACAGTAGCTGCTTACGTAAAAGTTCAACAGCAAACAAAGAGACAAGACCATGTTAAGCTCAGGGATGTCACAAATGACGCGACAGTAGTAGTGAGTAGAACAGAACAGATTGGGATCTATTTTACCATTGGCTCTTCCAGCCTTCAGATCACCAGCCTCCAAAATCTCAACGAGCACTGTAAAATCTGACCTGTGCTCCACACTAAAAAAGTCTTGCAAGCCTGTCACAAAGTATTCACCCTGTTATTTACCCCTGAACAACGTTTGTTGATAATTGCAAGCATTAAGAACTATCCAGTAAATGCTCTTACAAATGAGGGAAAAGGCCGTTTTTTCTGGACTCACCCTGCGATGGTTTAGGTTCAGAAAACATCATGTTGCTCACAAGCTTTTCCATATCGATGACTAACATGTATGGCTGCACAAACACCACGATATTTCACTAAGCATCTGAATGTGATTGGAGCGAATCTGGACAGAATGAAGTCTCTTCTCACACCACAACCTATGAATTCAAACCATTGAACGATCTATTTAATCTGTATACTGCCGATTGCAAGGAATATGTGTAATCACGCGAATCAAGTGTAATAAACGATAATGCCATGGACATACCTCAACGACTGACTCCTCAAGAGCTCTGCCTAATGTTTCCTCCTGGTCCATCATGTCATCAAGCACCCCCGCATAATTTTAGGGTCTGAAATGAAATGATTGTTGACAAGTCTAAATTGATTTTTAAATAAATGACTGGTTTTAGTTTCTTTGAAAAGAAATTAAGAAATTTTATGAAGTACTTCACTAGATTCTATTCAAAACTTCAAAAAATATAATAAAAATTAAAATGAAAGAAAAAAAAGAAAGAAAGACAAGGCAATGCAACTAAGTAAAAAACAGTGAGCAACTGAAAAGCTAAAAAAGTCTGCAAAGCAGTGTAGTACCAGCCAGCTTTTAGCTCCTGGAATGTAACCCATGTAGAGACCGTATCCCCGTGCGTCCATATTCACAGTGGGAGCGTTTGCAAAACAGAACTGTATTCGACCTAGAACTGGCCAACCTCCCACAAAGTTCAACGAAAACTTGACCTGAGACATACATGTATAATGATCAGTGCCGTGAAAGCAGCTGTGCTAACAAAGGATACAGGAACATCCTCAAGGCAACGTGGACATCAAGAAGAGAGAATAATTGGCTACAATCACAATGGAGAGGACAGAAAAAGACGCCAGACTCTGATAATTTGAATGCACACAAAGAATCGGGGATTGTAGCTTATAGAACAGAAGATCTTGTACACACCGTCCCCTTAATGTACAGTTTTGAGATGTAAAAGGTGATTTTGACGCCACTTATTTCAACAATCAACCGAGCTCCCATAACCTCGTCAGACAAAAACTCCATTTGCGCCTCAAAAACCTGCAAAGTAAAAAAAGATTCAAAACACCGTAGTCTTCTCATCTTATATCAGCACAAGACTACGAATGAGAATCAGGAGAGAAGACCCGTGACAAATATGGCAAGCATTTATCCACATGGATGCGCATTGCAGGGCATAAGAAGAAGATTACCACTTCTTCTTTGTCTTGGGAAGATTGCAGTACATGAATAAGTCTGAAAAATGGTGGCGTGTTTCCTAAATGAAGAGAGTTCATCGTCACTTTCGTCTGCAAGCACCAATCTTATGTTATCAGGAGCTGTTGATGACTACCAAAGCAAAAGCCAACAATTACGGTGCAGGTATAAACTAAAACTTTTATCACAAAGTTGAGGTATTGTTCATATCTAGAACATTATTCTACTAGAAGACATACAAGCGACCTATGATTTAATCTGCCCACAGTCGTCAATTAGATCAGAAGTTAAAGCTACAAACCACATATTTGGGCTTGTATCTGTCCAAAAACCACGGCGCCATGGGTGTGAAGAAGTTCTGTGACGCAAATTTTTGCATACATACTGGCCACATGACCTTCAAGCTTTCGTTCACCCAACGTAGAGTCTCGCCCTCGCTCATTACCTGCACTGGGAAAAATGATCAGTTCAAGTCCAGTACACATTTTAAATAGTGTACAACTCGAAAACTGGAGTCTCAAAAACAGCCACCCCGTTGTTTGCGTGTTTTTATTGTTTCAGAAATAGAACGATGCTTGAGGTGGGACAGTGGAATAGGTGTGCATACCCTTTTTGTGTTGCTTCTCTTCCTTTCTTCGAACAGTATCCGTCGCCTCTCACTCTCAAAATACTGCTTCTGAACCTGCAATCCACAGCCAGAATTTTAGAAAAACAATGTCTGAATCTTAAACTATAGCAGCAGAGACTCGTTAAGAGTGAGCTGCAGTAGCAGAAATATTTTTGAAAAGACCCAAGCTTTTCTTTCCAAACTTAAGAGTCCAAGAAGTATCCCCTGTAAGCATCTATTTATCTTTGGCACGTTCAAAGTGAAACTCTCGGAACTACGACTGGCGCTACCGAAGCCGTTCCTTCTCAGCTCAGCATCAAGAAATTCACCGCATGCGGTAACAAAGTCAGGCACTCACCCAAGAAACGTAGCAGATGAGGAGAATCGCTATGAGCCAGTTGATGCCCAAGATGAACATCAGCAACACAATGAAGAGTACTGGCACCAGCTGGGGCATGGGAAACAACTGATCTATCACCTTCCCCGCGGAGGGGGAAGCCTCCTCTTCAACTAGCCCTTCCATGCTGCCAGCGTCTCTGTATGACAGCCAAAGAGGAGCCTTCCTTCACTTCTTTCAACTCGACATTCGTATTAAAATCCGTCTCTTTCAACCAAAAAAGAAACCCACCTACGTTCTAAAAGACACTTCAAATAAAAAAAACTGCGGAAACTACGTGTTTGCTTGCAGAAGTCATACCAGAGAAAGGATTCAGTATGAACTCCAACGGGAATTCTGAATTAAAATGAAAGTTTGGGTGCTTTCTTGAATCTCGTGGCTCCTCCACCTCGGCTCAAAATTCCACACTGCGGCAGAAGTGGCCAAGGCCAGGAATGCCTATGGCGGCCTCATCGAAACCATTCACTCTAGCAAGAAATCCAAAACATCGTCGTGTTCCAAAGCTCAGCTGCTGTAAGGATTATGGCTTTGCCCTAGGAATGCGCGCGAATTTCTGGAATTCAAGAAAGTCCTGAAGAGATCACACGAACGAGAATATCGCATGAGGCTAAACCTCGAAGATGATTATGTTGCTTCTAGTTGTCTTCCCCTAACGGTATTTTCCCCCACCAAGCGTGAAAAACCTCACTACTGTCCTCTTTTGCAGCCAGTACTACTCCTGACGTGAGTGGCAAACTTCCGAACCCGACACAGAGGTCCGTATGTCCACAACACCAGGAGGGGCGAAATCCTCACAAACAGAGGAAACAACAACTGGACTGTACTCAATTATATCTGAAATTCCCTCTAATATCCTCGTATCTCGTAATCACCAATGATTTCTACGACAAGCAAAGCTCAACACAGATGGTTGTGGCAACACAACGCTCATACCTACGCCCCCTCGAACACTCCACTGCCTCCGCATCACTCACTCGCACAAAACAAGAACACATTCCATCAACCGAAAAAACACATACTCTTCTCAACACAAGCTCATCCACCCATTCGCTCACACACGCAATACTCTCTACAATAATCGCTCAGTAATCTCTCAGCTGCTTCCCACCACACACGAACGTCCAATGTAGACCTCCGAAGCACGCAAACAACCACTACCCCGTCAAGTTCGCGACGCAACCCCTCGCATGGATTAGCTCCGAAACTGCAAAACCCAGTTCCGTTTCCCAATCTTCATCAAAACTAAACAAACAACCCCTCGATCCCAATAGTTCGACCCTCTTTCCACCCTCTACTGGTCTCCCACACTGCAAATCTGCGACTAGCTTCAGGCACCAGCGTTCTGAGGGCAGTACAACGCCGACACAGGCACGCAGATTGGGAGCAATTGCGGCTGCACGACGTGCGAGTGTGAGTTCAATTCATCATCATCAAAGCCCGCATTCCGATGATTGGCCTCACCACACGACCACGCTCATAGACGAGCCTCGAGATTCTACCACGGATGATTTCGACTACACTTGCAGATCGAGGTGTTAGATACCCTCCATCGGTATTTGAGCTCCTCGCTTGTGGGGCCTTTGGTGTGCTTCGTGCTGGTGTTGGGTTCCTCGTTCTGGTCAGGAGGCCGCGGTCGTGGGACGGGGGTAAACCATCGCTTGATGTCGAAAACAAGCAATTTCCGACGAGACTTGGCCTCCCACGCGGGGTTTTCGACGGTTACCCCGTAGTCATGTCATTTGTCGGGAGTGCGTTGCTCAGAAACGACCGACCAGCGACAGACAAAGCGCAAACGGAATCATTCACGCTTTCGTCCATTGCTCGTCGAATACGCCACCATGTCTATCGGAATCTAACACGAGGCTTGCCCTCGGCAAGTTCGTTCGTCAATACTTGCCTCTCAACCAACTTACCTCCGTTACCGGAGGTGCCTCCTGCAATATTTGGCTAGTAAATTATCACGTCACCATTACCCCAGTGATACTCTTTCCTGCGCAAACATCTCATGTCGATGAGACTCTGCTTCGTTTCCTGGATTCCATTCTCACACGCGTCTTTAGTGGGGGATTGGCATTGCAAGGGGCTTCTCGGGCATTGCTGGAACAGTAATCACAGAACCCAGTTTTCTTTTACCAGTTACTTAATCAGCGTGCCCGTGTGTCTGCAGAATTTGCACTAGGAGAGTTTCGCGATAGATTTCACTGTTTTGGGGATCAGTAGGATTTAATTCCTCGTGCGCCGAACAATAGGGGAGCCCCTCCGTGGAACACTCGAATAAGGATGAAGCAAAAATCACGTTTAGGCAGAACATTTCTAGAGGTGTGAAAGCGCGTCCAAGGCAGGATGAAAGGAATAAAACTATAGTAAAAAAAACAACAATAATAAAAAATATATATATATAAAAAAAGAAAATGAGACTTAAGTTGTGCGCTTATTGGAGTGGGGGAGTATCCACAAAATAAAGATGGGGCCCTTTTATACATGAGCGCGGCTCTTGGCCTTTGCTTTTGTTGTTCCGTGTCGCACCCAATGCCTTTTCGTGGAGCTTCATTCACCCACTTTCTCGATCACCCACTATTAATCCGTCCATCACACCGTTGCAAAAATTTCCGAAAAACTTATGTATATCAAACTTATGGTGGTGTTTCATTTACTAGCTCTCCCATTTGGTAACCTGTCAGGCTCTATTTTTTGCTCGAGACATCCAAACACAATTAAAAACTGGGTATAGAGATAATTCGAGTCTTCACCCCCGCAATGTTTCATTTCGTTTTAGGATAAAAAGCAGAAAGCCGTAATTCCACGCCAAACTATGCATGACAATCCCCGCAATTTAAGACCTTGACCAGACAGAGCGGCAACGAGCCAATGGCCACCCGAAGAGCCCGCGCCCCAACACTGCGCATCTGAACAGAGATCTCTTCTCCCCTGGAATAAGAATATCTGCACAATCCAGAACAGAGAAGCGATTCTGCGCATGATGGTCCTGAAGTCCAAGTGCTCCCACCAACAAAGTTGACATCCTCGTCTTCACACTGCAGCCACTGGGCTTGTCCAGAAGCTTAGCGGCCAAAAAGCAACTATAAGTTCTGACACCATCGCTTTGATTTGAGCCGAAGTTATGATCAACCAGATTGACTTGCCATGGTTTTTCCTGCTTTGTTTTCTTCTTCTTTACTCTGTTCAGGGCAAAGTAAGGTTTGGACCTGTGTTGGGTTTGGATTGGACACTGCAAATCTTTTACGTACTCCAGCGTAGGCATGTCTCCGGGCTACGCAGCAAACAGTGGTTTAGGGACTTCGTCTCAATTGTTGGGTTCGGCACATTTGATGCCTCCTCGGCTATGGCTGCGCTGTGCTGCGTCTACCTGGAGTAACGATCACGGAGCAGAAGCAGAAGAAGAAGAACGAGCGGATAGAAGATGGACGAAAGTAGTTCATTCATCTGAATCGAATATGGATGAAGGTTCATTCATCAAACTTCATTCGTTCAATGCCCACCAAGATTGGCACGGTGTTTTTTTTTTAATGAATTTCTTATTCTAGGGTTGTCCTTTGTTGAAGCAACTGTTACCTAGCGACCAATGCACTGTATTACTTCTTTTGCCCATGCGTCGTATGTCGCTCATAAAAACTTTTGCGATTGAAATATTTGTCAGAGGTTGACACACTCCTCCTTTGGAAAAATTCAAATTTCGATAAAATAATGTTTAATTGGAATAGGCATTAATCAAAAAAGGACGTCCTTTTGAAGAAATGCAATATATTCATTTTTACTTGTGACTATTTTTAATGGTATTTCTGAAAGTATTGTAAGAGAAACAATACTGGAATGCAATAATTATGAGTGAGTTAAATTCAAAAAAGAATAGCTGATGTCAGTGGGAGAAATGGTTGCGGAATGGAGATGAGGAGATTTAATGCGGGCTTACAAGAGGGTCAATAGATTCTCTCCCAAATTTATACCCCCTTACCACCCACACCATAGAGAAGAAGAATAATCGATAAACTTGGAAAAGAGCTTGACTAATGTTCACTACATGGGCAGCGGAGCATTGAATATAACCATAAATGTATTACACATTATGACATAAAGGGGGGGGATGTGAAACATTTTGTCTCCTTGCAATCATAAATCCCTTTAGAAAACATCGTCTTCCTCCTCTTCCTTTTGCAAGATACATTCCCCTTGATAAATATATGTAGAGGTTTTTTAAATTCATAATACTTTTTCGTCAATTATTTTCATTCTCATTCTCCTACCCCAGTAACCATCTAATGAAACTTGCAATAGTAATCCAGTGAACACTGAGCACGATGAACGATAACACATAGGGTAGTGTTTGTATATATATATATATATATATATATATATTATTAATCTATTTTCATTCTTGTTCCTATCAGTGGGGCATTTGGGACCAGAGAGAAATGGACCCCACACTCCCCACGGGATAACAAATGGATGAAATAAGCGGATGCACGACCTCATTCATCGAATACTAATCCAAACGCACTTATTCCATCTGCATAGTCCCCCAAATATGGCAGGAATAGTAAAAAGGTTGTAACTATTACAGTTAATTTTCGAAGTCTCACTCACTACAAACCCCCACCTCTCTCTCCGTGTGGGTGTGTGTGTGCAGACACTTCACCCACAAGCCATGTGTGCAGACAAGCCCTTATTCTCATCGACTCGGGGATGGAAACTTCCAGCAGCACGGGCAGGGTCACGAGGGTTTTGGGCCCAAAAGGCCTCCCCCGCCCATTCCTCCCAGGTTGCCAGGATGGCGTCGGCACGGGGGAGGAAGCTTCCTCCCCCTCCCAATGCTACCCACCTGGCGCGGGTTTAACTTTGACCAATGGAACTGACCCGCTCTGCATGAAAACAACTGTCACAAGTGGCAATCTCTCATTGGACAGATGGGTGTGGGTCAATTTCGCACGATCCATCGTCGTAAATTTTAATAATAAAATTAGTACCTTCCTAAGTAAACCAATACCAGCCTTTTCTCCCTCCAAGTTTCAAAAAAAAAAGCTTTAAAAAATCACATTTTAAAAGTAAAAAGTAAAACTTTGTGTCATCTCAATGCAAAACTGTTGCCACCTGTTGCTTCTAGCATGTGTATTCCATGTATATTTGCTCATACTTTTTTACTTTTCACATCTTTATTTACTTTTGTGATCTTATCAACCCAGTTAAGATTTATGCTTTATAATTGTGTGTGTGTGTGTGTGATGTGTGTGAACTCACATACATGTGGATATTTCTTCAGCAGAGTGAGAAGGATCTGGATCCTCGGTTATTATTCGTGGGTGTTGAATATACATTGAGACGTGCTTTTCAAGAGGAGAATTTGAAGGAAATCTGGAAAGAATTCTCTTGAGCCGCACTTTTTGGTCTTAATTGTCTGTACATTCAAGAATGTAAAGTTTATGAAACAATCTGATAATTAATTTTAACTCTTTACGTTAGGTGGGTTCATTCATAATTCTTATTCTCATTTAATAAAATTGTGAAAGCTGTTATTTTTTTATTTTTTAAATCCAATAACTAAAAAAGGAAAATAGATTCCATTGAATATAGGTTTCAATGTTCATAAATTTCTGGTTGGGTTCACATGATTAAAATATTAAATGATCATGTTTGAAATTTGAATTTGTGGTTCGAAAAACACATACATGCACATAAGGATGGTCTAAAATGTTTTTGAGATTAGTTTTACAATTTTTTATTAATTCATACAATTCTATTCTGGATTATTCATGTGATAACCCTTGTCTAAAATAAAATTGATGCATGTGATTATAATCTTGACACACACTGTTTAAATGTACTGTTTGGAATTTCTAAGTTTACAATATTAAAACTTGGTTTTAGGCACAAAAAATGCAAATTTCATTTTTGGTTTTGTAAACATTTATGAACTTGGTTGTATGAACATTTTTGTTTTTATTTTTGTAAGAATCTTAATTATTTTCTTTGATGCCACAAAAAATCTATGTAAAAACCTCATATAGAGGATATTGACTGTTTAGTTTGAAAAGGGTGTGTTTTTTTAAATAAATAATAAGAAAAAATAATAATGTCTTTTCTTTTGAAATAATGATGTCTGTTTAGAAGCAGAGATTGTACATCATGTACACATATATTCAAACCAGCACACACCTCTCTTTTTTCTAAGTTTTTATATATATATATATATATATATACATACATACATAGCTCATGTCTTTATAGTTTTTGCTATTGCCACCATAACCATCAATACCACATGTCACCTTTGCCCAATATGTGCCAAAGCATTTGATCAAATAATGTTTTTGATTGGAATAAAAATAACTAAGAAATATTTTGAGTGGATTGCAGGTTGTGGTGGCATTAGCAATGCCCTCTATATATGTACACTTTGTAATTGAAGGTTTTCAAGAAATAATATTAACAAAATGAAAAAATACAGAATATTATACATCATAATTTCTGCAAAAGATGTTTTTAATACCTAAATATTCTAACGCAATAGTAAAACGCAATTGTAACACGATTTCAATACATTATTTACAAATTACATACATAAAAATCTAATGTAAAATCATTCAAACATTTATAACATAATATATTTGAGATTTTAAAGTATTAATTTTTTATACTTATTGTTCATCTATTCAAGTTTTACCATAATAGATAAATTATGTCTAGGAGTTTGATTTTACAAATAGTGCTTCTAAGAAGAATAATAATAATAATAATAAACAGTGGTATTTAAAAATGCCATGTTTTTATGTATTTTTCTTTACAGAACAAAACGTGTACTTTCTAATAAAATTAACACACATTTAAATTTACTAATGTAAAATTTAAAAACACACATTTAGAAAAGAATAAGATATTATTATTTAATTAAATAATAATGAAGCATAATGCTGATGCTAAAAATATGTGTGTGTGTGTATATATATATATATATATTTATATATATACATAAAATTTCAAATAGGAAAAAAAAGAAAAAACCATTTTTAACTAGATTATTGAAGAGAATTAAAATTATTTTTTACATCTTGATAATTTCATAATAAAAAAAATAGTTTATTAAACGCTGAAACAAGGTAAAAAATGTGATGTATTTAGACATTTATGCACATTATATAATTTACTTAGCAAAGCTAATAATATTTATATTTTTACTATAAAATAGAATGTTTTAAATTTCATAATATTTTTTAGAATATCAATATCTAGGTGAAATTATTTGATAGTTGTAGAATGAATACAAAACCTTTAAAGAATTTTGAAATAATTTATCAATCACTTCATACCTGAATATTTTATACTTTTGGTAATATTTAAAAATATATAAATAAATTAAAATTTATAACAAATTATTATCTTAATAAAATTTATCTACAAATCATAAGTTTTATTATGTAATATATGTATAATTACATTAATTTTTTATGTTTGCAAGTAAAATATTGGATGATGTATTTATTTATTTAACTTGTTTCAATTTTTTTAATAGATATTAATAAAAAAATATCTTATTTTTTTCATAGTTTATTTATTTCTTTACTATATATATATATATATATATATATACTTATTTCTTCCGTTATATTTTATATATATTTCATATTTTATATTTGATTGAAATCATCCTTAGGAGATAAATATTATGCATGTTGAATTTTTTAATATTAGATTCATATTAATTATACATGATTTTATTTATATAAGAAAAATATCACTTTTGATATATAATATTGATAAGTATTCAAAATGCTATATCAAGATAATTTTAGTAATTGAGATGTTATTATGAAGTGATCAAGTTATAATATATGATAGTTCTTGTATTTAGAATGTTGGTGCAAGATGATTTTTTATATGATTATATAAAAAATAAGAGATTGTAAGATTATCAAAGAATAAATATTTAGTGTATTATTTTAAGATACTAAGAAATATTTTTAATAATTATTATGAGAGCAAATGATTCCTATTGAATATAATGTAGTATGAGTAGTTGACATCACATTGCCAATTGATATGTTGTACTTGCCACATATTAATGGTATTATCATTTAGTTGTTGTAGCCTATCCAACTACCATGCAATTTAATAAAGCACATGGCCATATTTCAATTAGACCTCCTTGAATAGGCTAGTTGTTAATATATTCATATTAGGTGGTCAACACCTTCTATTTACAAAGTTATATTTCTTTTTATATGCAATAGAATTCTCCACTCACTTATCACATAGTAACAAAGTCATGTGCTTTAGTTTTTTCTTTCAACATGTTAAATAATTTGTGAGGAAATTCACATAATTATACTTCTATCTTTAAGAAATAGAATTTTCTAATTAATATTATAATAATAAATATGGTTTATATATTATTACAAATTATTTTTGTAATTAAGGTGCTTTTGTGGAATCAATTTGTTGATTAAAATATTCTTGCATGATTTTTTTGTGTAGTAATTAAAGTGTTGTTGTGCTTGTAGTATTGTTGTATAGTAATTATTTGTGTTGTTATATTTATAGTAGTAATATATATCTAATTTTATAGATCTTAGTAATTTATATGTTTTAAAATATGACTAATTAATAAATTATTATCATATTTGTTTAAGTAAATAAAATAATGTTGCAAGATATTATTATGATGGTGATGCTATGTTTGTCAATACAATAAATATTATATTGTTCTAATGTTGGTATTTTCTTGTCATGAGAATATTGCTTTAAATTAGTTGAGGATGTTTTTTATAATCGTTAAAGTAAAATAATTAAATAATTTAGTTTTTGCAATAAGATGTTATTATTTTTATCTTTATTATTGATACATTTCTATAAAATAGATAAATTATATAAATTAATTCGTTATGGTGATTAAGATATTGTTATAATAATATTATATTTATTTACATTATTGAGGTGATTAGAATGCTATTGTAAATAGATTGAGTTGATTGGTGTATTTTTGTGAAAAAATTGAGATTATTGATATATTATTGCAAAGAGGTTGAAGTGATTAGTATATTATTGTAGAAATACTAAATTGTAGGATGTTACCTACTTTATATATAAGTCAATTTTTTTAATTAAAAAATATAACTTAATTTATCATTATAATCAAAGTATTGATGTAATAATATTTGTTATTTTTATTTAAGAAATTGAGATATTTTTATAAGATAATCTTATAAATAGAAAAATTATTAGAAAGAAGTTATTATAAAAATTATGATATTTTATTTTTAATAAATAAAGTGTAAAAATAAAATAATGAAGGCATAGATGCAAAGTGATTAAGGTAATTAAATTAATTAATTTTTTAATAATAGATGCTATTGCAATAATGTAGTTATGTTTTTTCTTTATATTTAATGTATATTTTTATAGTATTATATAATATATTAATATATTTTAATTTATTAAAAATAAAATTTTTATTATAATTATTGAAGAAAAGAAGTCTAAAAGTTACAAACATTTAGCTTCAACAAGGTTTGCAAACATTGAGAAGTGTGGGGTAAGATGTCTCTTATTTCTAGCACCCTTTACTTACACGTGGATTTTACATCCAAAATACATGGACTTCATCTAGTGACATCTTCATCCTTCCAACTAAACCTAGGTTCATCATAACCTAACTGCCACCTTAAAATCCTAGCTACCACTATAGTAACTACTTTTAATCCTTTATTGCCTTTTGACTATTAGCAACTTATTATTATTAATCTTCATGTGGTGGTAACTAAGTAAGAGCTTTCTGATCTTCAATAATAATTACAAAAATATGATTGTAAAAATATTTTATTATAAAGTCATATAAGTATGTGAAGTCCTATAGATGCAAAGTTTTGTCATAAAGATATTATTGCAAGATAATCAAAATAATTAAGATATAATTCAAAGATAATATTACTAAATATTACTACATTTTTTTTAAAAAATATTTGCAGTATCATTGCAATTATAAAAAGGTAACTATAATTGATCTCTTATTGTCATTGTTTTAACTCCTAAGATACAATTATTTTTGTTTATTTCTTGTAATTGATTGATTTAAATTCTCTTTTTTTTGTTGGTTTTTTTTAGTATAATTTTTCATTAATAATATAATTTTTTTTAGTTGATGACATTGTTTTCTGTGATTGTGATTTCCAAAAAAATTATAAATATTCTTGTGTTTTTGAATCTATTAATAATTTTAGTTTATGTTTGACAAAAATAATTGATAATTTTATTAATAATAAAACTTATTAATAATAATGAGATTTGAAATAAAATAGACTAAATAAAGAGATAGTAGAATATATTTAGATGCATTTAATTAAAAATATATTACAAGAAATGCATCCAAAACATACTTTAGGACAAAAAAAGTTATTAAAATATACATTTAGGATAAGAATTAATTTATTCTCAGTTGTTTCAATATAAATTATATTTCTATTATTATATTAAATATATATTTTTAACAAACCAATAAAAAATATTAATATATTAAATATTAAAAAATATTAATTTAAAACGCTTTGATTTATTACTATAACTTATTTTTAATAAAATTCTATTATGAAATTTTATTTTTTTTAATAATTATATAAAGATTTGGTTTTAAGAATAAGTAGACTACTTTACAAATTTCCATAAAACTTTCAAACTTTCATTATAGAGAGTATATTAAATGGTTTTCTTTAAGGCAATCCAATCAATAAATTCCTACAAGTAGCATTTTAATATTTAAGGTATCCTCAATAAAACAATCCTACCATACATTTGGTAAAGACATGGTTTTGAAAATAAATGCACCACTTTACAAATTTCCATTAATTTTCAATAATTTTCTGATTATTGTAGTGTCTCTACAAAAAAAGTCTAAAATTAAATTAAAAAAATTACATCATCATAAATACAAATTAGAACTAATTTTGTTAATGTAGTGATAATTCATACATTTTGGTGCTCTTGATATTTCTCAAAGTTATGAAGCTTGTTGATAATATTGTTGCTTGATCCGTTTTAGCTTCTACAACACTATGCTACAATCCTATACTAATACTTGTTGACAATGAAGACACAAGTATGGAGGAGATTTGGCATCTAAGAATCTATAACGTCAAAATACCTTAAATTGTCAACTTAGGTTCTTCACCTATCTTGAAGGTTTTTTTTTTTTTTTTTTTTTTTTTTTTTTGGTGGAGAAAGAAGCTTCTGATGTGCTCAAAAAAAATAAAAATAAAAATAAAAATAAAGAAGAAAATTGCCATTATGGTTTAATTGATAAAAATTAACAAAGAAGTTTTTGCATTTGATCCTTGAACCAAGGTGTAGACTTGGTCAAAACTATCTATAAAATTGCATTAAACCACCACCTCTAACACACTAAACCACCAACTTCATCCTTGTAAAATTTGCCTATCATTGGTGGACTTTGAATGAATTTGGAATCTTTCTACATTCTTCAAAACAGATTTGGGTTTGTGACAGGGTCTACGGGTTGGTTTAAGAGCTTGACACGGTTTAAGGTATTTTGATGTTATATACTCCATGAGTGGACGTGAAGAAGGCGGGCCGCTTCTTTGTTGTTCATGTGTCAGTGTCTTTCACATTCTCACAACAGCATCCTCAAAGTTTGGCGATTC